>NC_061090.1:51460172-51462672 GCF_015104395.2 Macrobrachium nipponense | reverse complement strand
GGCACTTATCCACAAAATAGCTGAGGTAGCATAAAAGATAGTAATCATAATACTGGTAATAACAGTAATAATATTGGTGGGGAAAAAATGCATTGAGAGTTATAACAGTTAGTGCACAGATTATATAACTTAAATTTCAACTAGAGACCTTAGGTGGTTACAGTAGTCAGGTCCATAGGGCTAAATACGAAAATTGAATGTAGAAAAAAAACTTTAACGTGGTAGTAATCACAGTAATAATGAAAAAATAAAATATCAGCAATAAATATAATAATGACATCTTGCCAATGCAGAGATTAAGTCCTTTGGGGGACAAAGGCCTCATTTTCCCATCTTTCCCACAATGTAGATCTTCTTCTTGCTTCACTCCTTAGGATGCTTTGTATGAGCGAGTTGCTGCTGTTTCTCACTCTGGTTACCAGACTGGACATTGTTCGCCTTACAATGATTTTTAAATTGTCCAGGTGGTTTTCTAAGAACATCTGTGTGGCTGAGCGGTAGCGTGGAGTGTTTGTGAGGCGTCTCAGAATGACATTGTGCACAACAGTGAAACGTCTCATGGTCTCTTGTGTATAGTTCGTCTAGAGGGAACACCCATAGATACTGTAGCAGTACGAGCGGAAGAGCAGCAGTTTCACGTCTCGGTGACAGAAGGCAAACCTCTTTGCAATCACGTTGCCAGTTGCACATAGTTTACGACGCCTCTGCTCAATGTCTGCCGTATCTTTTAGGTCGTCGGTGATAATGTGACCCAAATACGGAAATTCGTGCACAAATTCCAGCCGATGGTTTCCGAGGAAAATTTGTGGTTCTGCAGTATGTTTAAGCAATCTCGGGAGCAGCGACATGCACTGGGTCTTGGTTTCGTTGTAGATTATATCAAATTCCTCTCCATATTGGCGGCAAGTGTCGATGAGTCGTTGGAGGCCATGCACTTTTGGGGAAATCAGATCCATATCGTCGGCATAACAGAGGTCGTTTATAGTTGTTTCATTGACAGTGCATCCGATTGGGAGTGAGTTCAGTTTGACATTCAAGGCATCTGTGTACGTATTAAACAGGTATAGAGACAGAATGACCCCTTGCCGAAGCCCGTTTAGGGAGCCGAAGGTGTACGATAATACGTTACCCCACTTGACACAGAATTGCTGTGTGGAGAACCAGCAATGTAAAATGCCAAGTAGATATAGGGGTGTGCCCCTTTTATGCAGCTTCAGGAAGTGCTTCAGGTAGTTTACTCTGTCAAATGCTTTTCTCATATCTACAAAACATAAGAAAACAGGAGAGGCTGATGATAGGTAGTAGTTCAGCAATTCTTTCAGTATGTAGATGCAGGTGTCGGTTGAGTGGTTTGCTTTAAACCCGAACTGGTTGTCAGTGGTGCGTAGAAAGGGGAGAAGTCTCACAAGAAGAACCGACTCAAGTATCTTCGATGCAATCGTTGTGATTGCAATCGGCCGGTAGTTGCCAGGGTCAGCTGCATCCTTTAGCTTGTTTTTGATTAATGGTATCAAGTGAACTAAGAGTAGGGAGTCTGGAAGAAACTGGTGAATTATGCCCGCATTGAATAGGGCAGCTAGCAAAATGTAAATTATCGGATGGCAGAATTAGAAAGCCTTTGCGGGAAGACCATCACAGCTGGGCGATTTATTATTAGGTAGGCTGTTTATGGCATCGCTGATGTTACCTGGCGAAATACGGTCTGCAAAATGAAACTGAATGTTGTCAGTAAGGAGGTTATCTACATCCCTTCGGGAAGCTCGATCATTTATGCAATTCAGCATATTGTTGAAGTGATCGCCCCACATACTTGCGATAGCTTCGTCTCCGACTGCTTCCCCTACTCTCTGTGATAGCTTTTTAGTTTTGGGATTTAAGGACTGGATATCTTTCCAAAGACGAGGATAATCACCAGATTCTAAGTTTCTTGACATTGCATCGGCTCTTAGTTGTTTTTCATTTAACCTGCAGTGCTTAAGAGCAAGTTTGAATTGCGCTCTCGCCTGCCTCATTAGTAATGTAGTGTGTCCTTCCCTCGGGCTACCATTTTGCCTCCACAGTAAAAACATTTCTCGTGAGTATGTATACAGATCTTTAACCAAGTCATTCCAACCAGGTATATTACGAGAATTACCTTGACGAAATCTATAGGCAGTCCTGCCCGAAGCAAGCATAGCGCAGATTATGTTCGAATAGAATTCATTCAGATCCCTCCTGTGGTGGTCATTTCTACAATTTGTGTTGGTACAAAGTAAGGCGTCTGCCGGTTGAACTATTGACCGCAACCTGGTTTCCGTGGTCGCCCTAAAGTATCCGGTTTTCTGTTGGTTTTTAAAATCCCATTTTACCGCTGGTGGGCGATCAGTTAGTGGGTTCACGGTAGGGAGGGATGGGGTATTGAATGACACCTGTAATGGGATGTGATCGTAGCCCGTTGTAAGATCGTAGAGAATAAGCACGGTATTACATACAGAAAACAATGAGAAATAAATATAAATTA
>NC_061090.1:51435172-51450172 GCF_015104395.2 Macrobrachium nipponense | reverse complement strand
TGTATTTACGAGCAACAGACTACTACAGTAGATTCACATCAACCGTGCATCCGATGTCTAGGCCAGTTCCTTACGGCGCTCCTGATTGACTGTTGAGAAGCCAATCACAGAGCTGGAAACTCTGTCTCTCGAGAGTTCACATAGGCGGGATGTATGTTCCACCTCTCCTGAGGGATACGTCTTTCAAGAGTATCCCTCAGGAGATTTGGGATATACCTCCAGCCTATGTGAACTCTCTCGAGAGAGACTGAGAGTTACCAGTCCTGTGATTGGCTTATCAACAGCCAATCAGGATCTCTTGGGGGATACATATTTCAAAAGTATCTCTCAGGAGCTCCTGATTGGCTGTTGATAAGCCAATCACAGGGCTGGAAACTCTCAGTCCCTCGAAAGTGTTCACAGAGTGACGAAACAACTGTAACGAGGAAAAAGCATGATTAGGAAGAAAGTAGTCTACATATTCTTTACTACCGTAAATTGAAGGTTTAGAATCGGAAAACACTTCCACAATATGAAGATCCCTGCGAGAACCGTACCTACTGATACTACTAAAGCCTTTGGTTTCAATGTACGTGTGTATGTATGTATTTATGTATTATATATATATATATATATATATATATATATATATATATATATATATAATCACAGGAAAACACCAGTCATGGGAGAATATTCATAAGGAAGCAAGGGATTTGCGTGCTTATCTTTTTACAGCTGTGATGATGGGGCTTGACCCCGAAACGTCGATTAATAAATTAGTGATAGAATTATCAGAAGACGTTTTCCTTTCTTCCTTATGAATATATATATATATATATATATATATATATATATATATATATATATATATATATAAAATGATCTTCCCGACAGAAACTTGTGACTCCCTCACCCAAGTGGTTTTGGCCCTCCACAGGCCAACTTCCCTGGCCTAGCAGGAAGCCTGCCACCCTGTGTGCTTGTTCCATGTGAATAGGTTTCATCTACTGAAATAATTAATAATTGTGAAATAATAATCATAATAATACATAATAATAATAATGTAGCTAGTTACTGTAAAAGAAAATTCACGAAGCTGTAAATTTAAATTTTATTCAATTACTGAAAGACCAAAAGCAAAAATATTCACTAGAATCACATTGTCTTGTTGGTCTTCATGAACCTGCAAACTTTTAGCGATTGCATTCCATGCTAAAGTCTTATACTTTATGGGAGGGGGGTTCTGTCCTTAAAATGAATTGGAGAAAGTGGTTGCGTCTTCGTGAGAAAATTTTGCCTCCCACCACGTCCTCATCTTTTTTTTTTTTATTTATTTTTTTTTTCCCCAATGCGCAATATCACCCTTCCTCATTATCATTTTCGATTTAACTACGAATAAAAGTCAAGACGGCGGTGATTAAATCAATAATTGACCTCTGCAACACCTGTGTTTGAACTCAATATTTTACATCTGCAACACCTGTGTTTGAAGGGCGTCTCCAGATTGTGAGTCATCGTGCATGAGCCTATAAGAACCTCAGGTTCTGAGGGACGGAATCATTACGCCCAACGCAGTCAGGTGAGTGGAATGTTTCTGTTCTGGAGCACGTAAATAATGCAGACAGCTTTTGAGCTTAGACATGACCGAACTCTCATTTTTTCGCATTTGCCCACATGTTCAAGATTACATCCGTTTTCTATTTATCCATTTGAAAAAATCAATCCTAAACTTTTCTTCGCTAAGAGACCAGCTTTGAAAACTTGTCATTAAAACCGTTAGAAATCAATGCATGCATTTGAAAGCTGAAAGAAAAGACAGTAAAAAACACTTTTATCAAAAGACCAGCTTTTATATTATAATCAAATTTTCCTTTAAATTTTACATTATATTGTCAATACTATCTACGAGAAGCAGCACATCAGTTCCTAGAAATTGGTTCGTTCCAAAGTCTATAGATAAGTTGTCAACTTTGGAAATTGTTCATTCCAAGCTCAGTAGATAATCTATTAGACCTTGGAAATTGGTCCATTCCAAGCCCTATTGATAATCTAATAGATCTTGGAAACTGGTCCATTCCAAGTTCTAAAGGTAATCCTTAAATTTTGGAAATTGGTCCATTCAAAGCTCTATAGATAATCTAATAGACCTTGATAATTGGTCCTTTCCAAGCTCTATAGGTAATCTTTTAAACACCTTGGAAATTGGTCCATTCCAAGGGGCGCACTACAAAAGAGCGGATTCGAAAAGATTAACAAACTCACCCTTAATGCAGTTACAAAAGATTATTCGCTTTTGACTGGCTATATCAATAAGTTTCGTTCAGTGTGTCTTAATGATTCACAAAGTGTTCAATGTTGTTGTAGCCGGTTGATTACACCTTGATGGTCAGCCAGTCCGTTGTGTTCATCCTGTGCTGTGCTGAACAAACAGGAACGAGTTTGCTATTTCCCAGTACAACAAATATATTTCAGGAGAAATAGATAGACACAATTATATGAAGAGTTTGAAAAGATGTATGACGAATATTTTATTATATAAACTGGTTTTATAGAAACACACATTTCTCTTTACATGACGAATACAGGATTATATAGTGTTTTATAAAGGACTGCAGGGACAAGCCTGCACTGAGGTGCAAGAAGGATATACTTATATACTTAAAAATATATATTTTTGCTGCTTAAAAATCCTACTTCCCTCTCCCCTTGGTAAGCAGAGGGAAACAGATGATACCATCTGGCTAACGGAAGAGGTGAGCGATCGTTAATGAACGTATGAACAATCGGACTTGGAGGAGAGTAATAAAACGAGCTTTTGACTTAATATTCTACCGCGCTTTTGATACCAATATATCAGCAACTTTTGCCGCGCTTTTGATAAGCTAATCCGCGCTTTCGTAAAACGCCGATTCCAAGCACTGTACGTAATCCTTAAACTTTGGAAACTGGTCCACTCGACCAGCATAGGCCTAACGGCCAAAGGGACTTTGTATCAACTGACTCAAGGCAGCATTTTTTCATTTCGCTGTTAAAGCTGAACATGTAATTTTGCTATATCCATTCGTGGTGGTAAAAGATGACGGGCGATATCAGACGACGGTCTTTAGGACTTCACACTAGGCCTAGTGCAGCAGAAATTGGTAGAATTATGACTGGCGAAAGAGAGAGGAGAACGGAAATTAAAGCTCACTATATAAAGTGAAAATAACCTCAGCATCCTCCTTTCTTTTTCAGAACGAAACACAAAGAGCTTCCAAAAGCAACCATGAATGGGAGCTTTAGATTCTTGTCTGGCATAGCGCTGCTGATGCTACTTGCTCTGGCGGTAAGATGGGGTTGAAGTTTGTTCTTTGTATAGTGAATTCACTTGACACCTATTCCTTCAAATGAAACCCCTGATATGTGCCTCAAAAACTTGTTTAACGACTCTAGCAGTATACAAAATATTAATGAACAACATTTACACAGCTTGCTTACATTAGCTGTGTGTGAATGTTATTTTCTGTTTAACAAAGATTCACACGCACAGAAACATGGTCTAGTAACGGAAAACCTTTCGATCCTACTTTGGCTTGATAATTATCCCAGTGCTTTGAAGCCGTTGTATTGCCGACGATATGTAGGTGATATTTTTTAATATTCAGATTTGAAGAACATATTCACCTGTTTCCTGAGCATTTTAACTCTAAACACCAGAATATTGAATTTACTTCAGAACTACAGAAAAATGATACTTGAGCTTTCCATGGCATGCTTGACACCATTTATTCGACATCTGTTTACAGGAAACCAACAATTACAGGGATCACAACCAAATTTTCCTCCTGTATCCTTATATAAACGGAATTTGGTCTCTAGACTCGTAACTCGTGCTTTGAATACTTGCTTAGATTTTTTATCTTCATTCAGAATTTCAGGTTATTAAAGAAATGCATCATAAGAATTATTTTAATATTACTTTCATAGATGTTATGTTTGCAAAGAGGAGGTGAAAGACGATTCATAAACACCCGACAGCCATTTGCATTAAAGTACTGAATAAAATAATTGGCATGTGTTATATGTTTTAATACTTATATTAGTTATGCGGTTCTCTTTTAATTTAAAAAAATATATATATACGAAGAGCTTCTTCGTCGAAGATGTCGGTTTAGGAATACGGTCCTTAGACTCATTTTCCATTCTCTCCAGGTGAGTGACTCCCATGGAGCTATAGTTTAAAGATCTGCCCTATTGCCAATTTTACAAAAACAACAACTGACACGTGTATGACACACGTTTTCAGTTCCAAGTACTTTTAATCAAGGTTTAAAGAATATTCTTTAGCCTTGCTTTTAATCTCCTTCCTATTCCGCCCTGCTCTCGGTCTCTCTCTCACTTCTAAATCTTATAGATTTTGTTTTATTTTAACAAATCTCCATCAGAACTATTTCGTCAATACTTGTTGTTGTCAAAGTCACTCTACACTTCAGTCAGGCAAAAACTTTATTGCCATAGGTATACGTGTGATTGCTTTTATTTCATTTAGTATTTTGTTTCATTTTTGTGCTTGCGCATTGCCAATTTTTATCTAACCTAGGTTTTTACGTGACTGTATTCCAGTGTCCGTATAATTTTTTGGTGATTTTTCCATTTGTCTTTCTGTGTATTTTGTTGTCAGACCTGATGATAGAGATAGATTACTCCGAAACCAGTAGTCATCACTGATGAGTAAATGACGTTTTATGTACAAGTATTGGCTTTAATCTCCCTGTCAAGACGCTTTCCACCGGATAAATCAGTTGCACATACACACATACAGGCGGCTCAATGGCGTGGTCGGTATTGTCTTGGCCTGCCACCTCGGTGGCCGCGAGTTCCACTCTCGGGCATTCCATTGAGGGATCAGAGATGTGTATTTCTGGTGATAGAAGTTCACTCGTGATGTGGTTCGGAACCAGAGGTTATTCAGTTCAATGCAATGTATATTATATATATATATATATATATATATATATATATATATATATATATATATATATGGGTGTGTGTGTATATAATTTTGTGAGAAAACATTAAGAAATAATAAGCAATTAGAATTGCAGTTTGGCTGACTGCATCAAAACAAATTTATTTTCTATCAGTCGCCATTTATGTCTCTATCGAATTTGTTCCACATCTTTATTTTTTTATGTAAGTCTAGCATGTTTTACTTTTACTTAATTTTGAAAACAAATCATTTATGGGCTCATTTATCGATGTATTATAATTTTACCCTTCTATTTTTGTGTTTATTAGGCTCAGAGCACCACGACTGCCCCCAGATGCGATGTAAACGGTGGCACCTGTGTTCCCTGGGATTCATGCCACGGTCACGCTGAAAACTTACACTGCGATGATGAAAATGATATCTGCTGCGTTTATGATGTTCGCTCTGAGACTAACCGCTCTAATTGTAAGTACCCACCCACACGCTCACAATACAGACATTATATATATTCGCTCTACCTCGGAATTGTCTTATTTCCATATATGTAAACCGAAGGGGAATTTTTCAGTTAATAATAATTTTATATATATATATATATATATATATATATATATATATATATATATATATATATATATATATATATAGGTATATACACCGGTCTTAGCAGGCGAACGTCCTCTTCTGGTTTAATGCTACATACTAAAATCAGTGAAACTAAAGCAATTTTCCCCTGGCATCATTGACTGAGTTGCTAAATTTTTACTTTGGTTTCTTTTAACATATCTCATGCTTTGCTTTTATTCACCGAGCATATTTAATTGCTGTTATAAGAATGTTCAAGTGCACCAAACAGCAGTCCCATTGTTAATTCTTTCAAAATTTCACACACACGCACACACACACACACACATATATATATATATATTAATATATATATACTATATATATATATATATATATGTGTGTGTGTGTGTGTGTGTGTGTGTGTGTGTATAGTATTTCCATATATATATATATTATAATATAATATTATATTATTCCCAAATACCGATAATATAACCTACATGTGTACAACAGACAACATACATAGTACTATACATATTATATATATAGATATATATATATATAGATATTATTTATATATATCTATATATCTATATAAATATATATATATATATATATATATATATATATATATATATATATATATTGTTCCAACAGGGGTTCCAGGAAGACAACAGCTCTCATGATAAATCTACTCAGACGTTTCGGGCCCCAGGACATCATCAGTCTGGAATTAAAATTTTTGTTTAAAAACATTAAACTAAATTAAAACTATAAACTACAAATACAAATTTATCATAGTTCAAGATTCTTATAACTTTGAACAGGCATAATTCAGTTATTGTGTTTTTAATCAAATGTCCCTTCACCTAGAGATAGCGAAAGATGTTGCCTATATAGGCAATGCCACATTGGCATCTTGAAGGCCAACTTTGCACAGAGCTAGATACGTTTTTCCGCCAGTGTCCACCACTTCCACAAAAGCTTGTCGACTGAAAGCTAAATTATGTCTGAAAATGACTGAAAACCAATTCCTTTGACAGTTCCTTTTAAAATTTGTGTGTTGACTTGAGCTAAGTAAACATTCAGATGAAAGCGAAAAGTATGTGGTGAACAAAAGCAAATGGAAGAGGAAAACTAAATCTTGCAAAATCATCTGCGTGACTAAAAAACGATTCTTCCCAGATGATTGCGGTGGAATACTTCCGCCTGAGCTCTGCCGAGTTGGTTATGATGGTGTTTGCCTGAGTAAGTGTGAGTCGGGAAGGGTTCCAGTAGGGTTCTGCAATAAAGACTGCAAATGCTGTGGCTGCCCGATATCTAACAAATGCGAGGCAAACTCGGGCTATTGCACTCCTCGAGATTGCAAATGTCGAGGTGTGAAGGTCTCCACGTGGTGTGGTGGAAAGAGATGCACTTGCTGCTTACCAGGTAAGTCGATTCAGCATCGGTCTGTGTTGCTCGTTAGAAGACGAACAATTGTTGTCTCATAAAGTTGTGTACATTTTGGTATAGAAAATTGTTGTTGCTCCTTAGTAATGATTATTGTTTCTCAAGTTCCAATGTTTCACAAATTTAGCATCACCAAGGATTTCAAATGTTACAAAGACCGCTATTCCACATTGGATTTATTTTTGCAAAAGCAACAAGTGAAAATAGTTTTGGGTCGACGCTCCATAGATTCCATGACGTTCCTTAAAGAATAAGGAAGAAATACGAGTAGACATTTTCATATCACAAGTAGCATTTATTAAAAAATAATCAAAGTGAATAACATTCAAACTACCCTAACTCTGCTACAAAACAGACTGAGAGGCAGTAACCAAAACAGGTCGTTTTACTTAAGATCAGTTCCATCACAAACACTCCCATTTTCTTTGCTTATTCCTACTCTTCTCGAAGATATCTGAAATCCCAGTGGAAATTTCAGATATATCTTCTACCATTATTATTTTCCTGTAGACTGCCCAGAGAGCGAAAAGTGTAAAGCGAAGCAAGGAAAATGCAGAAAGACCTGTCCTGATGGAGAAAAGCCGATGCCAGGAGTTAATTGCCTTGGTGGCTGCAAATGCTGTGTTCCAAGTGAGTAAATATCTTCTACGGCCATGTGCAATGCTCTTTAAAAACTCTATTGTAGGGATGTGCCCAAGTATCGGTATCGGTGGTATCGGCTAGTTTTTGTGGTATTGGTATCGGTATCGTTGAATTTCTGGCTAATACCAGCCGATACTTCCGTCATTAGTATAGGAATGTAAAATCCTGCCTAGCTGGCATAATATTAATTTTCTGTGCCACTTTTCATTTCTAGGATAATTATATTGAGTATTGTCTTTAATAAAATTATAATTTTAACTTAGTTCAGGTCTAATGGAATTATAAATTTAATAAGTCTTAGTTCAGATGGTCCAAGTCCAGTATGAGTTTGAACTTGCAAAGAGCTTATGCCTTTTTTTTATGTACCGGTATCTCATTTTTCTTTGGATTACTTAATAGAACCAATTTATGTATTGTAATGAGGCAAAGGATTAACCCCTCCATTACCAAGACCTTTCATAATCTAAATAAATAAGTCTGTTAGCTGTTACTAGCCAACATATAAATTAAAACTCAAAATAAAAGTATATATCAGTGATTTCAGATTGCTCGTGACCCCATGAATTCGAGTAAGCACTGCGTACCTAAATTGTTAAACGTCTTCTAATGGTAGCCATAATATAAGCCAAACTGTATCCAGGTAATAAAGGGATTCAATACTTAATAGTTATACTTGATGTTCTTTTTCAGTCAAATTTCTGCCTTTGAAATTGTTTATGTAACCCTATTATATGACCTTTCAACTTTTGAACCTTTAATATATAACCAGAGAACAAGAATGATTTTAGTAACAATATATATTCTCCTAAATAACAGTAATATGGAGGTAACAGATATCGGTATAGGTATCAGCTTCAAAAGTTGATATTGGTATCGGCTTCAAAAGTTAGTATAGGTATCGGCTTCAAAAGTTGGTATAGGTATCGGCTTCAAAAGTTGGTATAGGTATCGGCTTCAAAAGTTAGTATAGGTATCGGCTTCAAAAGTTGGTATCGGTATCGGCTTCAGTTCGGCTTCCAAAAAGTTAGGTATTCGGCTTCAGTGGTCGTATGGCTTCAAAAGTTGGTAGGTATCGGCTTCAAAAGTTGGTTTATAGGTATCGGGCCCTTCAAAAGGTTGGTATTCCGGTATCGGCCTTCAAAAGGTTGAAAAAAGGTATAGGTATCCGGCTTCAAAAAAAGGTTTGGTAAAATTCGGTATCGGCTTCAAAAGTTTGGTTAGGTATCGGCTCATTAAAGGCGGTTATTCGGGTATCGGCGGGCCTTCAAAAGGGTATCGGTAACGGCTTCAAAAGTTGGTATCGGTATCGTCTTCAAAAGTTGGTATCGGTATCGTCTTCAAAAGTTGGTATCGGTATCGTCTTCAAAAGTTGGTATAGGTACTATCGGCTTCTAAAGTTGGTATACGTATCGGCTTCAAAAGTTGGTATTGGTATCGGCTTGAAAAGTTGGTATCGGTATCGGCTTCAAAAGTTGGTATCGGTATCGGCTTCAAAAGTTGGTATCGGTATCGGGCAAAAATTTGGTATCGGTGCATCCCTACTCCACTGGTAATGAAAGTGAAATTTTTCGTTTAGTTGACAATTTCAATCATGACTTCCACATGCACTAAACTAAATTTTTCGGTCATTTCCAAAACGCTAATTTAAAACAGCACAAAATTGGGCTTTAAATATCCCAAGATTCACATATATCTACTACCATTATTATTTTCCTTGTAGAATGCCCAGAGAGCGAAAAGTGTAAAGCGAATCAAGGACAATGCAGAAAGACCTGTCCTGGTGGAGAAGTGCCGATGCCAGGAGTTGAGTGCCTTGGTGGCTACAAATGTTGTGTTCCAAGTGAGTAAATATCTTTTACAGTCATGTGCAATGCTCTTTGAAAATTCCATTGGTAATGAAAGTGAAGTAATCAATCTGTTTAAACCATATGTTTCACCAAGACCGATTCTTCCTAGGTAATTGCACTCAAATACCTATTCCTGAGGAATGCAAACTTTATGACGGAGTGTGCCACCGGGAATGCAGAGATGGCAGGATTCCTACAGGGGTCTGCCGTGGAGACTGCAAGTGCTGTGGCTGCCCAATAAAGGACGAGTGCAAAAAAAGATCGGGCGTTTGTGTAGCAAGTCCTGACGTCTGTTATGGTGAAATAGTCCCCGAGTGGTGTGGTGGAGAGAGGTGTGTTTGCTGTTTACCTGGTTTAGGTAAGAATATCCAGCGCTCCGGCTGTGTCATGATCGTTGTGAGTTGAATCATTTCATCCCTCTGTGTTAAAAGCCCATCCACACGGCGAGCTATGCTCGATGAACTGCGTTCGATGTGGTGGCGTCAGAAGCGGGGAAAGTGAGAACTGTTCTAAGGCCGTATTCTAGATGGCCTTCACTGTTCCCGCTGTTTCTTCGCTTCTGACGTCACATCGAGCAAAGCTCGACGGTGTGGACGGGGCCTTATGCATCGCCATCTTGAATTGAGAAGGCCTGAGAGACCCAAGTATGAGTCATCACCATTCACAAATTTGTATTTTTGGTGGCATTTATCAGTTATTTGCAGAATGTATAATTGTTGTGTAAGTTAATTATATTTTAGTCTTTTGCATTATTAGTATCCTCTGGACCTGGTTAATATGATTAAATATAAAGGGAAATCACTGCAGAAACAGCAATGAGAACAAAATAGTTTATTCACAGAAATGAGTATATAATACATTTTTATACTTAGAAAGGAGGACAAGAGCACAAAAATGGTCACAAAAGATGCCTCCCTCTTTAGGAAAAGGTATAAATGGTATATACAAAATAAATATTCACTACAATTTACAGCAATTGTTCCTCTGAATCTTATTTCATCAGTGTATTCAGCTTTCTCTTTTTTGTAAAAGTTTTGCAATTTTGAATGTTTTCATTACTTTTCTTACAATAATTGTTTAGTAGGGCATTGGAGGAAGCAAATATCAGCATTTTTTGAATTTTTTCTATGCTATGTCCAGCATCACAATCATTTAGAGGTAAGAAAGCATCATTATCAGAAAGGACTGTGAGTGAAATGTCCGTGGCTAATATTCCTTTGATACATTGATTAGATAAAATCAGGACACAGTGACAGTTTATCAATGGTTATATAGTTAAACAGAATTGCGTTTACTACAGATTACAGATTCATGCGGATAAAGAAGCCTTCCTCTGCTTATACCGTGAATGTAACTGTTATTGTCTGGTAACCTATCTTTTGTTTCTTGGCAAGTAAGTAAGTCTTTACAGGAGCTACACTTACATTTTTTCACAACAGCATACGCACAATAGTCAGCAAGGTATGTTATAACCGGGAAAAGATCCATACATTTATCAACATCATCTTGACTGACATCAATATGAAAAAAAAATCGTTATTTCCGGACTGCTGATTATTCATGCACTCCCAGTTCGTTTCTTCGAAGATCTTCAGTTCGATGTTACTATTATTAAAAGTTATTCAGAGAACAGACATTAACCTCAGTTTTTTATCACACTCGAACACTTCTCGTAAGGAAATGATGTAATTACTGCCAGCAAGTCAACGATATTTACCAAATCTATTTTCAAGTTGATCGGTTTGAAATTTAACTGGTAAGACATATTTCACTTTTAATCTTTTTGCACAGTATTTTGTTATTTCTATAACTGCACTGGTTGTGTGTTTTAAAGCAGTGAATGTTTCCCTACTCAGCTTTCCACCAGTTTTAGTAATGTTATTCCAGAGATCTAACCAGAAATGGAATTTCTGTAAGAAAATATAATTCTCGTCATTTACAAAATACGTTAGTGGAGTAGCAGGATCAGACGCCTGGTGATGACTCATCGCTATGTTTTGAGTGATCGCACAGGCCTTGTCAATTCAAGATGGCGATGCCTTAAGTGAGTTTGGCACAGAAAACCCTTTCTGCACTTGACTACTGGTTTCAGTTTCTTCATTCGGATCTTTCCTAGACAGTGACCACCCAGCGTTTTAACCCCGGTGATGTATCCTTCTTGGTACTAAACTAAATTTTTCGATCATTTCCAAAACACCAACTTGAAACAGCACAGAGTGCGCTTTAAATATTCCAAGATTCAGATGTATCTACTAACATTATTATTTTCCTGTAGACTGCTCAGAGAGCAAAATGTGTAAAGTGTATCAAGGAAAATGTAGAAAGACCTGTCCTGTTGGAGAAGAGCTGATGCCAGGAGTTGATTGCCTTGGTGGCTACAAATGTTGTGTTCCAAGTGAATAAATATTATCTTCCACAGCCATGTGCAATGCTCTTTGAAAGCTCCATTGGTAATGAAAGTGAAGTTTTTCGTTTACTTGATAATTTCGATCGTGACTTCTACATGCACTAAACTAAATTTTTCGGTCATTTCCAAATCACTGATTTAAAACAGCACAAAGTCGGCTTTAAATATCCCAAGATTCACATATATCTACTACCATTATTATTTTCCAGTAGACTGCCCAAAGAGCGAAAAGTGTAAAGCGAATCAAGGACAATGCAGAAAGACCTGTCCTGTTGGAGAAGAGCCGATGCCAGGAGTTGAGTGCCTTGGTGGCTGCAAATGTTGTGTTCCAAGTGAGTAAATATCTTTTACAGTCATGTGCAATGCTCTTTGAAAACTCCATTGGTAATGAAAGTGAAATAATCAATCTGTTTAAACCATATGTTTCACCAACCGATTCTTCTCAGGTAATTGTACTAAAATACCTATTCCTGAGGTATGCAAACTTTATGATGGAGTGTGCCACCGGGAATGCAGAGATGGCAGGATTCCTACAGGGGTCTGCCGTGGAGACTGCAAGTGCTGTGGCTGCCCAATAAAGGACGAGTGCAAAATAAGAAAGGGCGTTTGCGTAGCGAGTCCTAATGTCTGTAATGGTGAAATAGTCCCAGAGTGGTGTGGTGGAGAGAAGTGTGTTTGCTGTTTACCAGATTCAGGTAAGATAATCCAGCGCTCCGGCTGTCTTGATCACTGTGAGTTGAATCAAAGCCCGTCCACACGGTCGAGCTATGCTCCAGCGTTGCCACCGTGAGCACACTCAGTGTGGGTATCAGTGTTGCCAATGCACTTACATCCACATAATTTGCCTCCGTAATCGTCAAAGTCGACTATCAATAAGAGAAGGATATTCTTTTTTGAGTTTACAAATTTTTATACATGTTTAAATTTTTATTATTTAACGAATAAATTATACAAAATTAAACTGTGTATATATTTTTTTATGGTAGGTTTTTTCAGTATCAAAACTTAATTACCAAAATTGAAAGCAAAGTTATAAGTGTGGTTTTTTTTACAAAGAAAGATGCAGTCTTAGTCAGTGTGGCCACAAAGAGATGCCAGATACCGCTATTTGACCGCGTTATCAGACAAAAAACGACAAAACGGCACTGGCAACGCTGCTATGCTCGGCGAACTGTGTTCGATGTGGTGACGTCAGAAGCGGTGAAGTGAGAATGTTCCTAGGCCGTCTTCTAGATGGCCTTGACAGTTCCCGCTATTTCTGCGCTTCTGACGTTACATCGAGCAAGGTATATGAACTCCCTTATTCTATATACCTTGACATCAAGCAAAGCTCGACCGTGTAGACGGGGCCTTATATGAGTTTGGTGGCACTGAAAATTCTTTCTGCCCTTAACTACTCTAATTCGGATCCTTTCTAGAGAGTGACCACCCAAGGCGTATTTAGTATAACCGGTGGGGAGGGAGGGGGATTACTGTAAAAACGCAAACAAAAGTAAATATTCGTCCTGGATAACGACCCTCGGCCTCTAAAACCCTTGGGAGTCACTATAAGCTGGGAAAGATCCTCAAATTCTAGTATTTCATCCATGTTTTAGTTCTGTCAAATTTTCCGAATAAGATAAAAAAGACCTTTGTTACGTCGTAATTATTTTTGCGGATGTAACAAAAGTAGTTTTGGGTTTGCATTTCAGTAAATGTCATCACATGCACTGAAGAATAATTAGGGGAATGTGAATTAACATTTCCACATCGCCAATAGAATTTATGCAAAAATAATCAGGGTGAACAGCATGCGAGTTACCTGGACTCCTTATTTTTTCTTACTTTTCGTCAAGGTACCTAGAATACCGATAGAAATCTTACATATGCAAATATATACAATGGGTCCTTTTATGTTTGATAAGTTGCTGCTAAGAAACTCACAATCTCGTGAAAAACAACCTGTGTAATAAAAATCCACAATTATATAGTAAGTTGTATTTCAATTTAATATAGACAAGCGAAGACTTTCGAACTCCTCGTCAGTGTTAACGTTAAAATGCAAAGCTAGAGAGAGGAATAGTTTTCTTATGAAGAGCTTTAAAAAGTGGGCGGGGCGGGAAGATAACAGATGTCAAGGAGCGTGTTTTGTTTTTTTCTTGTCATATTAACAGCATTTTTAAATGCAATGGATCAGATTCATTTTTGTATTCTCTGTATTTTCATTAATAATCAATTGCCACCTCGGTGGCAGCGAGTTCGATTCTCGGGCATTCCATTGAGGCGTGAGAGATGTGTATTTTTGGTGATAGAAGTTCACTCTCGATGTGATTCGGAAGTCACGTAAAGCCGTTGGTCCCTTTGCAGAATAACCACTGGTTCCATGCAACGTAAAAACACCATACAAACAAACAAACAATTAATTATCAATGTGTTAGGAAGTAATTTGCATTATTTTCCATGAATTAACGAACCACAATCCCAAAGAGAAAGTTCACCTGCTAAGACAAATAAATCTGGGTCTCGCATCCAAACGAAACAAAAGTAAAACGTCCTCTCTCTCTCTCTCTCTCTCTCTCTCTCTCTCTCTCTCTCTCTCTCTCTCTCTCTCTCTCTCTGTCGTATTATAGTTGGATTCACTTCTAAAATTCACGTTTTGGGTAATTCTGACCTTGCCATATTTCGAAGGTGACAGACCAATCGCAAAAGTTACTTATAATTTTTTTTTACCTTTCTGAAACTCGATAAGCTTGCAATCTAAGGTTTACCAAGCATCTTCCTCAAATATTTTTAGCCTTCATTTGGTTTTTTTTTCAAATCTTTCCACGCAGAATGCCTAGAGAGTAAAGTCTGTAAAATACATCATGGAAAATGCAGACTGGACTGTCTTCCAGGAGAAGCCCCGATGCCAGGAGTTTATTGCCCATTAGGCTTCAATTTTTCCTGCAAATGTTGCGTTTCAAGTGCATAGATATCCTGTACAGCCAAGTGCAATGTTCTCAGAAGCTCGATTGGTAATGAAAATTTAAATTTTTCGTTTAGTTAATAATTGAGATCATGACTCAGACATACAATATACGATATTTTCTCTTTATTCCGAAAGCATTGTCTTTTCCTCTTCTCACCATAACAAGAATGTGAGGTCAGTTATGGTG
>NC_061090.1:51410172-51430172 GCF_015104395.2 Macrobrachium nipponense | reverse complement strand
ATGGTTGGAGAAAGACACACACACACACACACACACACACGGAGTAAAAAAATATCTGAGCAGTTTATATCGTTGTAATGAAGATTGTCGTCTCACTTGTAACTTAAGTTTGTTTATTAAGGTTCCAATTAACTTTCGGTCAAGACATTATCTTACAATCGTGTCTATTATTATACATCGGTCATATTCATTACACAATACTTAAAGTTGATCAACCTTTCAAAGTTATATTGGTATTGCCGAAAATCACGAACATCATAACAGGATAGTTTTAACCTTATCACGTAAGCCAAGTTTACAAGCATCGGTTGCAGTGCGTTTCCTACAAATTCTACAATAGGAAGCTATAAAGAGAAGCTCAGCAGCAAATGATTGAATATACCCAAAAATTCAATTAATTTGTTGAGTCTCCGACACTTAGCTCCCCTCTCTCTCTCTCTCTCTCTCTCTCTCTCTCTCTCTCTCTCTCTCTCTCTCTCTCTCTCTCTTATACTAGCTAACTTATATCTCTCTCTTATACTAGCTAACTTATATATCTCTCTCTCAGCTATACTAGTTAACTTAGTGACAAGAAAAACCCCTGCGCACAGTATTGCAGTTCTGATATGTTCCTAGTGTATTCAAGAGAGGATCAGTGAGCCCAATAATGTCGAAGATTGCCCTTCCTGACCATACCCATAAGCATAACAAAGCAAAGAAATTTCTCATCTCTGATACTGTAATGTCATAAACTCTTGTTCCCTTGAGTGTTCGCTTGCTATATTACCCCATTTCATAACATGAAGTTAATGATTGGATCTCTCTACAGTCAGTTCCATTATAGAATCATTAAAAAATAGAATAAAAAACTTTATTCCTGATATACTATCATCAAAAATCGAAGGTGGTGCGGCAAAATAATATCGCCACCAATCCTTTGCCACACAAGATTAGCTGGTTTTACGTTTCTGACAACCTCCTAGGCCACCCTTACCTCCCCTCCCCCGCGCAGTTCATACAAATGGAAGACGAGCAGTGCAAACAGCCAGCAAGGCCTCTAATAAGGAACCAAGTAGTACAGAACCAATACCGATACAATAAGCTATGAAGGCGCACAAAATTAAAAACTTAAAAACGTCACATGACGTAAACAACATGTGTGGGACGACTTCTGCAACACGTCATATGACGTGTTTGACCTTTTAAGGGTTATGTTGTTGTTTTTTTTCTAAAATCATGTATGCACTGATATATTATAGACTATATATTTCGTTGACCTCAGGTGATAGGTAAAGTCATTTGGGCTTTCCTTATAGTCGCTGACATAAAGAGAGTATCATCTACTGAATTGACAGTTACCTTTTAAAATGTCCCACAGAGCATATGACCCCTATACTCAGAACCGACAACGACGGCCAAAAAATATGCCACATTTTACTCTTGTTCATATAACTTAGTTTTAAACCAAAGATACATTGAAAATATCAGTAGGATATACAAAGCATTACATTTCAAATGATGGAAAAAACTATTTTAAGACTCCAAGAAGCTAATAAGCGAAAATAAGTGGCGAATTATATCTGTATCGGCCACACCACAGTGAACAAAGTATACAGGTAAGGCAATTTGCCATACTGTTACCGACCTCACTGTATGAAAACAGTGCTCAGCGAGTCATTCAGTTCTATAATGCAATGCTGTTAACAAGAAACGGTGATTAGGAAGACATCAAAAACATGTGGGGCATAGTAAGTATAAAGTTTACTGCAATACTCTTAATATTGTATGGAGGCATTATGCCATTTTTTTTTTTTTTACAGATACTTCGAATATTATATCAAGAATATCATGGTTATAATAAACTTGTTGTGATTATTTATTAAAACATATAATCAAATAACTAGTGAGAACAAAATGAGAACATTTTATGTCCTATTACAAAAAATATAACATTTATATTATACAATCTAATACCTTGACCATCCACCCTCTCTCTGTCACTTCCTCAATCTGTCGGGCATCGAATGAACAAGGTTGAAAATTTGCTGCGGTCTCCGTCTACAAATTTCCCACTGAGAGTTGATGTGAGCCATGATTGCTGTGTTTTGTTCTCTCATGTTTCCATTTTCCATGTGTTCACCATCTGGACCCACCCACGTGTTCAATCACATTCATATCTGCTCCTTTGCTCGGCCATCATGAAGAAAGCAGGTTATCCTGTCTGGCAAACCACTCTTGAATAACGTGAGCAGTGTGAACAGGATGGGCTCTGGTGGGAAGGGAAAATTCCTTTCTCGTAAACGAAGACAAGAAGGAGCTTTGCAGCAGCTCAACATACTTAGCTGCTGTATATCGTCCCTCGATACAGAACACATCACCCATACCATGCAGACACACCCAGCCCCATACGTTGCAGGTACATGGCTGGATCGAACCACCTCAACAATGTTACGGGGTTCATATCTGAATGAGAGAAAAAAAATAAGGGTGTATAATATAAATTATATATATATATATATATATATATATATATATATATATATATATGTATATATGTATATATATATATATATATATATATATATATACCTTTGGAGAATTTAAATTCTCAGTGATGAACAACACTGAAAGAATTCTATCGTGTAATTATTTATTTAATATATTATATTTGAGGAAAAAGAGCAAATGATGCCACTGTCCCTTACCTAATATTTATCTCAGAAATAGAACTCTTATTTATGTTTACTCCCTTTATATATTTTGACAGTCCACTTCCGTGGAAGAAAATCTGAAGATTAATAATTAATATAAAGAAGAATGCAATTGATAATTGATGCAAATAATGATTTTGCTTATCATACTGGGCTCTATTTGTTCGCCAACAATGCAGCTTCCCATGCGTTGGGCAAAATCAAGCCTTCCCGCCTTATGTCGCTGGAGTCCCGTGATGAATCCCAGCAGCATGGAGTCTGCTTCGTACTGTCATCGATGACACCTAATCCAAGGTCTTCATGAAATGCCTCGGCGTTGGTTAAGGGTTGCTCTCGAGCCGCCCTGATAATGGCGTCATCCTCAGCTGGGGTGGTTTTCCGTGGACCCCCTGGCCTAGCTAAGCGAACATATTATCTTAAATGTTTAACTTATAATTTATATAACATCGCAATCAATTATAGATTCTTCGAATTTTGTACTCGATGGATTGATCATAGTTTAGTAAACATGGCCATATATTTTTGGTTTCAAAGCATATCAAATAGAACGAGATTACATATCCATAATATTCTTAATTTGGTTGATGATATTATAACAAACTGTAAATCATGGCTGAACCTCACTGAAATGACATTTAATAATTAAACTACAGCTATCATAAGACACGACTGTGACGGGGTGGGCACAAATAAAATGCTCTTATAGGCTTAATTTTATCGAGACAACTCAATCGACTATCTAACTTTGTTGGTCGGCAAGGGCCAACCACCCACTGGTGTGGAATTATGGAGGTGCACCTGAAATATTACTGTGGTGTTGAATGGCTGTGGATATCTGTAGTCTAACCAAAAATTATAATAGCGAGACGAAATACATTTAAGAAAAAAACTTTCATTATTAAATAAGCAAGATTAAATAACAATGAATAATGTAACATATCCACCAATCATTCAGCATAAACAACTTACGTAAGTCGTTCACGTTCCCACTCTCCTCCCATCTTCTTATCCACAACTGTACCGTGGTGGGGGGCACACCAACATCACGTTCAATGGCTCGTATCGAGAAGCCATTGTCGCGTAAAGTGACAATTCGTCCTCGCAGCGCCAGATTTGTGTCTCTTTGATTCATGGTGAGTGGTTATGAAGTCTGACCCATTTAAAAATCCTGCTGACGACCTCACCTCCGTTGGGATTCAGACTCTGTTTCGAGTCGAGTAAAACAATACCATGCTTCGTATATCATTATATCGTTCCATGATTGTAGGATTAGCCAATAAGGATCATAATCACCATGGTATGAAATAAAGATGCTACTGTTAAATATAATATGCTCACGTAATTATTGTTCCTGTTAATAATTACATTGAGAACTGAGTATTCGTTGAGCACTGCTTCGTAAAATGAGCTCGGCAAAAATGTTCGCGAATTCTCTAACCTATTTATCTGTAACTAAGATTCGTTTAAGTATGATGATTTTTTGCTATAGTGTACTACACCATACCGTAATTTATAAGAGTATCATGAATCACAAATAATAAAGAATAGACACTTGTCCTGTACGAAGAGGCATAAAAGGCTCGATTAGCCAGAAATGGATATGAACAACAACAACAGTATATATATATATATATATATATATATATATATATATATATATATATATATATATATAGATATCATATATATATATATATATATATATATATATATATATATATATATATATATAAACTTCGCCTGTCCATCCCATCCCTCTACCCCCACTTCCACCCTTCCTCTTCCTTCCCTCACCTCTCCTCCCTCTCCCTTCTCTCTCTCACTCTCTCTCTCTCTGAATGTTACTTCAGTTTAAGTATATTTTGTACGATTTTATTTTATCTATCCATCTATCTAATCTAATAATAATAATTTACAATGTTGTTTATATCTAACGATTCACTCAGTTGTTACCTGCCAGCAAGGCTGGCATTACGGTACGGTACGGCAAGGTTGATATTTAGCCTATGTGTACGGTACGGAATAACGCAACGACAATTTTACCAAAGTAAGGTACGGTATAGTTCAGGTACGGAAAAAATGTGCAAATTCCGTACCGTACTACCTTACCTTAGGCATGGATATATTACTTTTGGTCTACGTTGAAAACAAGGGAACAATATTAAGCAGTAGTAGTAGCTATTACTATTTTTATCTTAAGGTCAATTTTTTTTTCTTTCTTTAGTGACTATTGACTTGGGTTATGAGTAAATGATTATAATTATTAGAGTGAGAGATATCTGCATGTATGGTGGAGTAGTAGAACGATGGACACTGATAGGCTTGCCTTTGTTCAACAGTTTGTGGGGGAGGCTATGGAATTTTGGTCTCGAGTCGTATGCAGTGACGAAAGGTCTTTTACTAGCAGAAGTTACGGCAGAATACATAACTGAAGACCGAGTAATATTAGGCTAGTTCCTATAATTAATATTAACAGTCAGACTATAATAATTATAAGCAAGGGTAATATTATAATCAAAAGATAATAATTCTGTCAATAACCATGTATTTTCCGCTAATTGAACTATATTGCTACGAGAAGTGTGAAAATTAAAATTCTTCATTGAAAACCCCCCCCATTAGTTCTACTATGGCCAGCTTTCAGGCATTAAGCAAATGCAATATTAATGTTATGAATAATAACGTAGGCAAACTTATAATATAGAGTACAGCCTGTTTACTGAATTAAAGAATATCATATCATAACGGACCGTTGCAGATCAAACTTAATGCTATTATAAGTATTTAATCCTTGCAGATGAATAAACATTCTTACTTAATGCAAGGGTTGTTACTTAGCATTTTATTTCCCCAAACGATATAGCATTATTTTCCCTATTACGAGAAGCAAAGCGTAATTGTTAAAAATTACATTTTTTCCCTTCAGATACTACAGAAGAAACATTTACGAGGTGACCAGGTGACCAGAAATGGGCATGTCACAGTAAACGTGTGGGGCTGGATCTTCTTACATTGTATGGATGATATCACCAGGACTGAGTGGAGGTTCATTGGTGAAAAATACATTGAAATTATTCTGGATTTCTAACTTCCTTCACTTCAACACGGAATTATTCCTCCCCACCTGCTGCTGTCATTTTTCATTCGACCGCTGCTCCATCCATACGGCCAGAATAGTCCAGGAATAGTTTCAAGATCGAGAGGATCTGCAATTGCTTGACTGGCCAAGTAAGGATACAGACATGAACCTCACTGAGAATATTTAGGCTAATTGGTAAAATGTTGGGAGCCTGAGAGGAGAGGAGACCAGATGAACTTATGGACCACTGGGAACACAAATGGAAGTTCTTCCACAACCGACCACAGATCGTCAAAAGAAACCTTGAATCTTCTATGCCTATAACAGATTACAAGAGGTGATCTAGAAGGAAGGTGGCTGGACTTCTCACTAATATTAAAAATAAATGTAAAAATTTAGTGTGTATAATTGGATTACCCCATGGCTTCCGCTGAACTTCCATGTCGTATGATGTAAAAAAAAATCGTTAAACACACCTATGCCACATCGTTTAGCTCCAGGTCATGATTTATAATAATTTATTAATTAGAAAGGTGAATTTGATATCTTAAAGGAGTTCAAAATCTAAAGCGAATTTCACCATCCTGATTTTTTCTTTAAAAATTATTTAAAAAGAGAACCCTAGGACAGTATCATCAAACTACATTTCTCCAAATAGCTCTTTCCACAATGGACAGGTAAATGACTGAAGGGGCTGTTTAACAATAGAGACGTCAGTCTCTTATCCTCACACGAATGACGATAAGAGCAAAAGGAATTTCTGTCCGTAGGACATTAAAACATGTATCACAATTAATATATTAGAAAATATAAGCCAAGTAGATATGTTTATCCATATCATGTAATAATTATTGTAATGAACGGCGTGTAGCGAATAACCTCTACAGTATATTCAAGAGGGAATACAAACCCAACCATGAGTACAAGAAACCTCTGAATATCAACAATTGTTTATCATTGGCAAACGAATTAATTTTACCACATGGGAATGGTTAAAAGTTTGCACCAAGTTTGGGAGGCCTTCTTCACTTTCCATTACATATTATGGAATTTTCTCTGTCCCTAGTAGTTTCATTTTGATTCCTCAGTAACGTCAAGTCTCTCTCTCTCTCTCTCTCTCTCTCTCTCTCTCTCTCTCTCTCTCTCTCTCTCTCTCTCCTTTTCATTCTATATGTATTTCAAGAGAGAGTGAGTTTAACCCAATCCTTCTTCTTGTAAATGTTTTTGTATTCAGAAAATCTACAGTACCGTAATATTAGGATAAACACTAAAAACACGCAGTCATTAAAGATAAACAAGAAAGTATTTCAAGTGGAGCTTTTCGTTAGCCATACACTCTATCCACGAGCATATCTAGTACTTCGTCCACTCATCGGGGTCGCAACAGGCCCACCTTACCCCTAGTCCCCCATCCACTTCAGTTGTAGCAAAGCTGAGGGCATCGGTACAGCAAAAGCAAGAAGCTTGTCTGTTTGAATTATATTTCAGAATTCCAAAACCTGTAAGACGGCTTAACAACAAGAACTTAATCCCCGACACCACTCCCCCCGCCCCCCGAAAAAATATATATGCATATATTAGTTTAGTCAAGATTAGAGGGTGTTGATGACATATCAAAACTGCATACTTAGCGCAGTGGTATTTCTAGATGACATGTCACTTTAAATTAGCTAATATGGGGAGAGAGAGAGAGAGAGAGAGAGAGAGAGAGAGAGAGAGAGAAGCTAAGGTGTCTGACATTTCAAAACGTTTCGCAAAGTGTTTGGGTATGTTCAATGAAGTGTTGCTGCCCGTTCTCTTTATAGCACTTCCTATTGTAGAATTTGTAGGAAACGCACTGCAACCTATTACTATAAACTTGGCTTACGTGATAAGTTAAAATATCCTGTTATGATGTTCGTGATTCTCTCCAATTCCAATATAACTCTAAAATTTTGATCAATTTTAAGTATTGCGTAATGAATATCACCGATATATAATAACAGACATGGTGGTAAGATAATGCCTTAGACGAAAGTTAAATGGAATCTTAATAAACAAACTTATATTAAAAGTGAGACAGTAATCTTAGTTACAGCGATATAACCTGCTCAGATTTCTTTCCTTTTTCTTTTACTTCGTGTGTGTGTGTGTGTGTCTTTCTCCAACCTTACCTAATGACTCCTCCCACTGAAAGAATTCCAGAGCTTATTGGTGGAACTCTTGCTAAGAGAGGAAGAGTCCTCCCCCCATCCCCCTCAGTAAACACTGTTACCATATAATTTTTCGAAGTTGCTC
This sequence comes from Macrobrachium nipponense, assembly GCF_015104395.2. NCBI lineage: Eukaryota > Metazoa > Arthropoda > Malacostraca > Decapoda > Palaemonidae > Macrobrachium > Macrobrachium nipponense. Next base: position 51,422,126 of record NC_061090.1, on the reverse strand, counting down.
AAGAAGGTGTACCAGGGAAACCTGTGTTCAACTGTAGGCCTTGTAATAATTTCACTCTCAGACTGATTGTGAACCTGTCTTTTTACAAGAGTATAAAATTCTTTTCAGTTTCATGCTACCGGAGGTTACTGAAATATCAGTTTCTCTTTTACACCACTCAAAATGCCGCACTAAGATAAAAACTCGATTAGCCTTATACCACGTCAGTGCAAATGTATTGAATAAACCATAGTTAAACATATGCATTGTTTTCGCATAGTTTTAGACCATTATCTTCCCTGGCAAGATTGCAGTTCTAGCAGACTTGTTACCGATGATGAGTCAGTCCAGACAACAGACCTTGTAAAGCTGCAAATCCCACAAAGTATCGGGGATGAACACCCGGTGGTGGGTAAGAACCACGTGGGCGGTGCCCTTCCACTGCTGCGTGACTGATTTGCTCTTTCCCATAGACGAGCTAACTATCGGTGTTAACAATCTTCAGCGACTCTGTATATTGTTTTCAAGTTCATCTCGGTACATTTGGACTGAAGATGAACCCAGGGAAGGGTTCGAAAGCTGTATATAGTGTTTTTGCATTATACACGAACTCAACATTTTTTATTATTGTGGACTCCTTACAACATTATACGTTCATGATAGAGTTTTTTTCAATTGTTGTTATTATTGTTGTTATATTCAGCAAGCGGTAACATCCGCAGGTAAAAAGAACTGAGGAAGGTCTGACAGTGAAGACAAATATATATATATATATATATATATATATATATATATATATATATATATATAATATCTTCATTATGAGACCGTTCGTCACTGCTTTTTGCTGCTTGACAAATTTCTTGGATAATTTTCTTTTTATTCTTCGACTATATTTTCCATTACTTCCTTATTGTGCCTTGGCCTCTGTTCTATTAGTGATTTAGATTTGTTTCATGCGGATGTTAACGCTTTCTGAACAATGACGATAATGAACAATTTTCGTCTTAGTGAAAGAGCAAACCAGTCACGCAGCTGTGGACGGGCATCACCCAGCCCACGTGGTTCTTTACTACACTAAAGTACTATACCACCACCGGGTGTTCATCCCCGATACCTTGTGGGATTTACAAGGTCTGACTCTGTTTGTCTGAAGACTTATCTCTTTAACAAGTCAGCAAGAACTCAGTCTTGTCAGGGAACATAACGGTCTAAAACTATTCGAAAACAACATATATAGCTGTTTAACTGTCTATGGTTTGATCAATAAATTGGACTAGCGTGGCATAAGGCTAATCATGTTTTTATCTTAGTGCAGTATTTTGAGTGGTGTAAAACAGTTTTCCTTTATATAAATATACATATATGCTTAAGAAATCACAGTAGATGCACGTGACTTCATTAAATAAGCGAATATCACAGGAAAATGATAGTCGGAAATCCAAGCGCTTAAAGTCATTGTTAAGGAACGTTCCTTGACAATGTCTTATAATAGGGTGGTAAAGACGAAAGTGCTTTGATTTCCGATTTTAATTTTCCTGTGGTATTCGCTAATAATATATATATATAATATATATATAACTATATATATATATATATATATATATATATATATATATAAGAAGACTGAATTACAGTGATCACTAGTATACGAGGAAGCTAGGGTGGGTCGTCTCTCTCTCCCACCCCACCTCCCTCGCTGGTAGGCTTCCTCCCCGTGACACCTCACTGAATGGTATTCCCCAAGGGTATTCCCTACCTACGAAGTCCACGAGACCCGCCTCTCTCTCTCTCTCTCTCTCTCTCTCTCTCTCTCTCTCTCTCTCTCTCAACTTCAAAGGGACAAGCTTTCTTCTTTTTCTCGATTTAGCTGGCCTCATTAGGACTTATAAAATCAAGTCATTAGAGGCGATAAGTCGTGATTGACAGTAGCAAGAAAATCTTGACATGAGAGCTTGACAACACAAACCTGAATTCAATGTTTACTACACCCAAGCGGCCATCTTGTCCTGTGCTTGCTCAGAAGACGCCACGTACAGTACAGTCCGGTACACTTGTTAGGCCTACTAAGGTCCGATGAGTAAGCGTAAGCCTCAGGCCTACCTGCCACTCCCGAAACCTTTGGCCAATATAAAAGATCACATGGTATCCTAGATCCCCACATATTATAATGTTAAAAGTTTTCTAACTATTGTTGCTTTTTGTGTTTTTTTTTTTTTTTTTTTTTTGCTGACTCACCTTTATTCCTTAATGATCTCACCTCTTTCTTCTCTAGTGATCAAAGGTGCAAATTTTATATTGTTTGAAACTAGACAATCAACAATTTTGTGTAAATATATTTTTTTTACCTCTGCGCATTTCAACGAGAAATTTGCTTACAAGATGTGTAATTTCGAGATTTCATGAAAAGATGTAATTAAAATGAAAGTGAAATAAAAAAAAAAATCAACCAAATGACACTAGAAGCTGGCTCGTCCTTCGAAGTCTGGTACTACACCCGGTACACCGTCTCTCTCTCTCTCTCTCTCTCTCTCTCTCTCTCTCTCTCTCTCTCTCCTCCCCAATAAGCAACAAAGGAATGAAGGATAAGTAGCTGAGGTTTTTTTTTTAAAATGCGTTAGGTACACAGATGAAAAGAATAAAAAACAACCTATACATTATGACCGACATGTAAAACCTAGAAAGTCAGCTCTAGGTTTCTTTTCTGTCCATTGTATGGAACCGATGAGCAAATTTGTAGCTACTACGTAAAAGAAGATTCTGGACTGGAGTCTTTCACCATGAGGGACATGGGTAATGCGAACCTCCCATATAACAATGGCGATGGGTAAAGTAGATACATTCACTGTGTACTATCCCACCATCTCAAAGGTAACCAGCCTATGGTACCCGTTGATCTTCACCGAATAAATGTCTGAAATTTGCATACGTTATCTTATTGGATTAGGTACTGATCACACCCTCACACTATATATATATATATATATATATATATATATATATATATATATATATATATATATATATATGGTTTTTTTGCCACGAAGGAAAAAATGAAAATCGAGATAGCGCAAGTACTTTCGGTCCTGTTCGGACCCTTTGCCTCAGTAAAGGGTCCGAACAGGACCGAAAGTACTTGGCTATCTCGCTTTTTCATTTTTTTTCCTTCGTGGCAAAAAACCTTTATTTATACATAGCATCACGTTTTATATACTTCGTGATCAAGTTATTCATATATATATATATATATATATATATATATATATATATATATATATATATATATATTTGAAATTTTCCACTTTGAAGGGAAACGTGACGCAACGAGCAAAGAAGTAGCTTCTTCCGTCTTTTGTCTCCTGTTAAATTCCCGCATGAGTAAGAGCTAAACTCTATTTGTGCAAATACTCATAGATAAGCATGAGATATGTCCAAAATAATCCCGGGCCGGTCAAGTAGCAACTCTTGGGAAATTACTACGGTAGAATTCTTCATGTCATATATAGTTAATGAACAGGTACACAGTTAGAAGAACAGAAACGCATATAACTAATGACTTGTGAAAGTATAAGTTATATACTCAGCAAATCAAATCTACGTATTATCCCAAGAAGTAGCAACAACAGTATTGGTGGTAAACAAGGATCTTGTCGATATACGGCGATAACTTCAGCTTGTCTGTTTCGGACAAAGGCAAACAAACATGGTTGAAAGTCAGCGTTGTTGGCAAGACTGTGTTAGGATGGATGCCATTCGAGATTTCTATCGAATCGTTTTTCTGAAATTACGTTATTCGTTTTAATTTCCCAAGAAGTGCTGTCAGAAGATACCATTTGAAATATATTCATGTTAAGAACAACAACATTGTCTGGACAAGTACAAAATGATCATGACCGTAGCAGATACCCAGGAATAGTAGAGTATGCGTCATCATCAATTGTCATGAAAGCCAAATAAAACGCTCACGTGTTACACAATGTTGGGTTATATACAGCCAGCGTTGTTTATTTCCTGCTCTTGCTGAAAGAGCCACCGGTTATTCTGTTGTTTTTCATAAAAGACAATTAATCATCATTATAGTTTCTGAAGTTGGGTACTACATAGGCCTACGGTCATTTCCCTGTTACAATGTGGTGTAACTCACATGTGCGTGCATAGTTCGCTTGTGCGTTCTATGGAAAACTATTCTTGTTCCCAGTACAGCGGTGAACTTTGGGATCAGTATAGCCACATATAGTTCAGGATCATCGCTTATTCCGCAAATTTCTACTCATATAATAAGAGCTGATAAACTTCAGAGAATTATCAGTGTCAGACGTGAGTAATTTTAAAACGCACCAATATTCTCCATAAAGCAGAGAAAGAAAGAAAGAACGATAACACAAACACGTGTTAAGCAGGTGCATCAGGCAAGTGTCTCTTGATATTTTGTAATTTTTTAGATATAAAATCAAACTACTACTGAAACAAAGTTTAATTTGGCTAAAACTAGAGATTTCCTGTTTTATTTATAAATCTTAAGGTATGTGTTTTACAGGATACTGAACACGGAAATGAATACAAATGCACGATTCTCACTTAATGGATGAAGAGAAAAATTAAAGAGAACATAAAAACGAAACTTTGCTATGGTGATTGGTGATGCGTGGTGTGCATAGTGTTATGATGCTAAAAGCTATTTTCCGTGAAAAAAAAAACTTTTGTTATTGTTTAAGGTGTCATATGTCCTGTATAAGAGATGCCAATTAGTAATAATTAATCTCAATATATGGGGTATAAAATTATTTCATTACAACGAAATGTCATGATATATGATAATTAAGTACACTAGACTTGGTATGATTAAGAATATTTGGTTGATAATCGCTTTGTATATAAAATACCGGGTCTTTCGTCTTTCCGCCAATAGCATTACCCACGTGAAAGTCTCAGCATACACTTTTTAATATCTATGAAAATTATAATTATGGTATTTATTCCATTATGAATAAATAAAAATAATTAATAAAATAAAATTATTACGTAAATTATAAAAATAACTAAAATAATTTCAGTTTATGATTTTATAATAAAAGTTGCTTGTATCTTGTAAATATGAAAGCTATATACCAAGCTGCATCCCTCATAGTTCGGAGAAGTTCCGCAGTGGCGCTTCGGTTTGTTGTGAAGTGTGAATGTCGTTCCGCGTGTTTATGTGTATTTATGAGAATTTGTTGAGATATTGTAAGTATTGTGCATTGACAGCAGCATTTAATGTATATGGAAAGTGTTCCCCATGTTTTGGTGAGGGTTTGAGCGAGTTGTAACGATAACTAACCCGAGAAAATGGCCTCAATATTGCGGCAACTGTCGTCTGCAGGGCCTGGCTCCATGCTGACACTCAGGAGAGGTTACAGCATGGCCCCTCAATGGACTATAAATATATTTTGGCACTTGCTGTCTGTCAGCTTTTAACTAAGCCTCGTTGTCATATGCTTTTGCTCTCCCTGCATGGTTCAGTGTTGCTCTTGCTGTGTCAGAGAACAGTGTATGAACGTAAAATTGCAGACAATTAAACGACTTCCGATCTGTCGTTAGTCGTTGTGTTCAGCTTGGTCTCCCGCCATCGGTTCAGGTTGTTTCCAGAGCAGGAAGATTAGAATATTTTTCTTTATGGTTCCGAATTACAAATATTTTCAGCTAATTTGTCATTTTCTCCAGTTTTATGTCGTAGGCGTGGCTTTACATTGGTAGCTACCTGTAGGAAGATAGAAGGAACAGGTGTTGGATATGTTGATAGGCCTACCTACGCAGGTTGTAGGCGTAGGTAAGCCTTCCGGTAGGCATAGGCTAATTTAAGTATGGGTACATGTAATATTAGGACTACTTCATGATAGCTAACCAGACACGATGGATAGCCTTGAGAGCCTGATGAATTTACCCAAGTGTAGGGTAATGCATCACTGTGCAGGCACTTGCACGCAGTAATGAACCACGTTTCACTATTTAATCGGTGAAACTAAAATACAATTCAATATTTAAGCATACCATTCAAATATTCGTTTTGTCAACAAAATGAGATATATGATATATGTTTTCAAGGCAGTTTTTTAATCCGATATTGCGTAATCTTGTCTCGCGGACACTAGGGGGAAACATCAGTACAGGCCAACCCTCATCACGGTAGACGGGTCTTATTCACTCGATATTTAATTGGTGAAACATGAATACAATTGCAACTCTAAGCATACCATTTAAAAGACTGAAGTTTCGTCAACATATTGTGATATATGAAAGCCCCATACGAACTAAAATAAGCATGTGAGCTCTTCGTAAAATATGTTTTCAAGGCAGTTTTGAAATCCAATATGGCGGCTACGTTTTTCATGGACGGTTCTCATCAGTGACGGACACCATCTTTCCCCAGCCTTCCCAGCACTCATTTGAACAATGTTAGCGTATGTATGTAACGTTTATTGATCTTACTCAAGATTGCAGTTGTAATCAGCACAATAAAACAACATTTTGTTGCCTATATTAGTGAAAGTATGAAACTTGTTATTCCCGGGGTTATGCTTGGAACTGAATCATTCTTACCGTTGTAATCGGCGGCGGTATCCTTACTGCCATCACAACTGAAACTCCACAGTGCTTATTTTGATTGTTATTATACACATTTTGGTCTCAGTTCACTCCACATTGCACTTTAAAACCCGTTGCTGTTCCTGGTTTCTAAGCGCTTGCGCGCCATCCAAACACAAATTACAAACAGCAGACGACGACAGACGACGAAACTGCAAAGTTTTATTATTTCCCTAAACTGTTTACTTTACTCGTTATTTAGTTTAAATTTACATTGTTATTTAAAATTTTGAAAAATTTTGATTTAAATTCATGTATATTATCCCTTTTTGCAACCAAGTTACCCCGAAAAATTACAGATATTTCTAACGTAGATAAAATCAAATGTTTCTAACGTTTTTTCGTACATCTGGCTGCCGAAAAACCATAGAGGAACGAATACGGAAAAGTGCATAGAGGAACGACTACGTTTTTTTTTTTTTTTTTTGCTTTTTTTGTTTTTGCTAGCACTTTTCATGATTTCAGTCTTTATTAGTATTTTGAATTTCTTAAATAATCGTATGCCAGAAATAAATGTAAACCTTAATGTTTGCATGCTTTAAGTTTTGCATGCTAAGAATGGCAAAATCATCGTTGCCACATTAGTGGAGGCTTCACACATACGCCGTTCCATTATCCTGTTAAGTCGCCCTCCGATGAGCTCGCTTGCTAACGTACCGTCACGCTTTTTTTTGTAATCAGGGATCATAGCACGATGATAGTTTTTCAAAGTTAATATTGATTTTTATGCTTGTTATTCATACTGTAATTAACTGTGAAATTGGAAACTTTCTCTCTCTCTCTCTCTCTCTCTCTCTCTCTCTCTATCTCTCTCTCTCTCTCTCTCTCTCTCGGAGTCCAGTCACTCGGCAAAGAAAAGTCATCTTCACTCCCGCAATTGGAAGAAAAGTTTGTATCATCACTGGAGGATTCAGAACTAGAAGCTCTCATCATCAAATAGGTTATCAATATCACACTCCTCATCTAGTATTTGATTGATCTCACCTAAAGAAATATGCCTGCCTCTTTGGGACATTCATTGTGAAAGACGCGAAATGCAATTTGTCTCGATAAACGCGAAGCGTATTGAAAGAAAACCAACAGGGACAGGCAGTTTTCTAGCATAAGCGAACCACCCCAGGAAAGAGTTGCCAGGCTGGAAATAAGTTTCCCATGTGCTGAGAGTGTTACCAAATGATGTTCCTACACGCTCTATGCAGTAAACGATTATTACGGGCTGACGACTTGACAAGCACAGTTTAAAGTCTTGAACGTAATATCCCGTTGAAGGCGCTACCGAGTAGATCGTGGTAAACGTATTATTACGTGGGTGACGCTTAACAGGTTATAAACTGTTTCCATGAATTCTAGTTGTCATAGTAATGCAATAATGATAAAATTGCTTTAATATTTATGTATATATACTTCCAATACATAGCCTAATTTCACCAATTTCAACGTTTTGTGTGTAGTCTTATACCCAGTTTGGAGGGTCAACACATACCTGGAACTGGACGAGAGAGAGAGAGAGAGAGAGAGAGAGAGAGAGAGAGAGAGAGTAGAGAGAGAGAGAGAGAGAGAGAGAGAGAGAGAGAAAGGAAGGCGGAGGAACGAAGAAGAAAAGGGATGGGGGGGGGGTTGGGGAGAGGGTAGGTGGAGCTTTATACGCGTGTTCGTATCCATTTCTGCATAATGGAGTTTTTGTCTCTTGGTACAAGGACAAGTGTCGTTATTCTTTACGATTAGTGATTCACGATACCCTTATAAATTACGGCACTGGGTGTAATGCACTATAGCAAAATCTCGTTCTGTTAAGAGTGTTTCGTTACAGAAATAGGTATTGCCCAAAAACCTGCTTTGCACTGTCTCTGAAACCCATAGTAGACATGCTGCTTAGTTGTCAATCAAGTTTTATAACCAAGTATTTTTTAACAAGCTAGCTATGAATAAATTTTTATTTTCTCAGTCAAAACATATGCCCCTCAATGCTAACTTCCTCTTTTAACGACTTTCTGGTCATTGCAAATTCGGCCCCATAATTTCTTATGGTGCGAAACAGACAAGAGGCCCATGGACCGAAAACGATTGCGTCACACTACGGCGATAATCCAGCAGTAGGAAAAACATCTTCATATATCCAAAAAGTAAATAATAAAGATATTATATGCGCATTACGATTATAACAATTACATGTATAGCTGATAACAATCTGCATGAATAACTGGTAAACGTTCTGCAATGACAGTTTGAGTATAGCAATTATTTACAATAGTACGAAAGTCAAGATGTCGTGACGTCATAATACAGAAACTTGAAAGAACGTTCTAATCAGAAAAATATTACTTAAATTTGAGTCAGAGTCGAGTTACTTTTTCAATAACGAATATTTTCAAATTAATCATCATAAATATGTAAAATATTGATGTTTTACACTATTATTTAAAAATTAGCCAAGAGCACGCTTCTCGTCATCTTCTACCCCAACAGCTGTTTACGCCTGGCTTGTTGTTGAGAGAAATCGTGTTTCGATGTTGTGATAAAGTGCTCCAGCGTCTGTGGGTACAAGTGGTGTGCGGATTTATCACAGGAAATGGTTAGTTTATTGACACAAGCTACTCCGTAAACATCGAGATGGCGTCAATCTTCTAAATACCTCGAGTTGTAAGTAAAAATGTTGAACGCGTTTTGGTGAGATTTGCACTACGTTTGAGACCGTTTTCAGTACTCTCTGTTTAAATCTGTTTAAATCTTAAAATTTGGCCTTAATTTCTAACTTTGGGGAAAATACTTACTTCGAAAGGAGAGTAGAGGTCTTTAGCTCCGTTTCTCACCAACAACAAGTCGCGACTGATGCCCATCTCGGGTGTCAGGACGCGTTATAATGTACTTTTTCGGAGGGTGGCTTGCATTGATGGTAGGTGGCCTGCGTGGCCTGCTGTGATGATCTACCCTAGTAGTTTATTAGTGAAAGTGAGATGTCTTATTCTTGCAATCATGTTTTGAACTGAAATGCATTTTTACCTTATCATCGTGGTTTTATCCTTACTACCATCGCAAATGAGATTCCACGGTGCTTATTTGATTGTAATTTTACACATTTCGTTCTTAATTTCACTCCAGATTCAACCCAAATTATGTGTTGTTCACGGGGGGAATAATTTTGTATGTCTGGCAGCCAGAATCCATGAGTGGAGCAGATAACGAGTTAGCGAATTGGTTATGTATTAAAAAAAGTGTTTTATTGCTAGCACTTTTCATTTATTTAAGCCTAAATTACTATTTTGACCAAAAAAAAAAAAAAGGCACAGGATATTGGTACGGCAGCTGTATCCCGGATTGCGATAGATATTGGTACAGCAGTGAATTGCGCATGCGTCAATTTCAGACTTCCTGCCGTTCAGTTAACAGTGTAGTGGGGGTACCTCTGATTCTGTCAGTGGTGCCGTATTGCGCTATTGACTTGCTGTAGGTATGGCAGTTTGCTAATCATGCAGCAGTTGCCGTACACTGTTGCTAAGAGCTATAGGTATAGCGCTAGAAGATCAGCGACCGTAGTGATAATAGTCAAACTGAATTGTTTCGCTGAACATGTTCAATTCAAAAGCACCATACTGTCATCACCATAGCACCAGAACATTTTGTCTAAATGAAAATATAAAAAATCACAATACTTAAACATACTTAGATTTTGATCATATACATGAAAAATAGAACTAACCTATTTGTGTATACTTCAAATCTTCTTTGAATCTCCTCTGAACCGTGTAATAATACATCAGTTTTCGCCGAAAAACACGTTTTCAGGTTTCAACAAGCTGAAAAAAGCAATATACGTCTACGAAGAGTCAAACTTCCAGAAATTGTATATCCATAGGTCACGAACGATCGAATCAGTCCTGAAAAGAGCTCCAAAGAGGAGATTCAATGAAGACTTCAAGTACACAGAAATTGTGCTCTGTCGTATTCATGGGAGTAAGGAGAACTACCAAAGTCGATCCTCTGGTAAGCGGCCTAATCAATTGTAAGTAATCATCCAAATCAGGTCTATATTATCAGCATGTTTCATCATTTTCTTGCTGTCACTGATATGCCTGAGGCGGTAAACAAGGGTTTGCGCATGCACAATTCATAGCCGTGCATGCACAATTCACAGCCGTACCAATATCTATCGCAATCAGGGATACAGCTGCCGTACCAATATCCAGTTCGAAAAAAAAATTATAATTGTATGGCTGCAATAATTTGTTTATCATTTTTAATAATGGTACGGCTGAAACAAATGGAATCTTTAATGCGTGCTAAGGATGCCAGTCATCATTGCCAATGCTGATGCCTTTACAAACTGCTTCCATGAACTCTAGATGTCATAGTAGTACAATAATAATAAAATTGCTCTAATGTTTATGTATATATGTATATATATTACAAATAGATATGCTAAATTAACTTATTTCTACTTTTTTGTAAGTCTTATCTCAAGTTTGGAAGGTAAACACAAAAAACTATTGGCAACACCATAGCTAAATCACAGCAATACCAACAAAATTTGTGTCAGGAATCTGGTTACTTATACAACAACAAATATTTTCAAATGAGTTAATATGCATATGTAATTCACAACCTTATTCTGGTCTTGAACTAATTATTTCAATGCTATCTACCGAACAAACAACGTTTTCCCAGCCAGAGCCGATACACCACGTCATTTAAGATTGTTGTGAATAAAGTTTCCCAGCGTCAATGGGTACAAGTGTTGTGCGGATTTAGCACAGGAAATGGGAAGTTTATGGACACAAGTGACTCCGCAAACACCAAGATGGCATCAATCTTCTACACGTAAGGTGTTATAAGTAAAATTTTGAAAGCGTCAAAGTGGTACTAAATTTCCACAGCGCATGGCTAGACTTCATTAACTTCTGTTTTACCGGAAATTATGGCATTATTTTGTGATTTGAAAGAAAACACTTACTTCGAGAGGAAAGTAGAGGTCTCGATCTGTTGTTCCCATGCTGGTTCAGTTATGACTAGCATCTAATTCAGGATACTGGAAGTGCTAAAGTAATTTTTTGGGAAACTGTGTGTGCAGCGGTACAGTGTCGCCTGTCCGCACAGCGATGCATTACCCTATAGCCTACAGTATGTTTGCAATAGATAGATACTACTAGCTAGCCTATGGGGTGAATGTAGAGCAACAGGACAAGTTCCGCTGATGTAAACAAACCTAACAATCCTTTTCTGCTCCCCCTGCCCTATCCCCATCCAAAATTCAACAACCAAGCTTAGCCCTATAAATTTCCAGCAAAAGGTCAGTAAGGAGGAGGATTAAAAATATGACAAGCTCTAGATTAGAAATTTATGAACTTGAATACATCCTA
>NC_061090.1:51327390-51409672 GCF_015104395.2 Macrobrachium nipponense | reverse complement strand
TGTTGTTTTATTGTGCTGATTACAACTGCAATCTTGAGTAAGATCAATAAACGTTACATACATACGCTAACATTGTTCAAATGAGTGCTGGGAAGGCTGGGGAAAGATGGTGTCCGTCACTGATGAGAACCGTCCATGAAAAACGTAGCCGCCATATTGGATTTCAAAACTGCCTTGAAAACATATTTTACGAAGAGCTCACATGCTTATTTTAGTTCGTATGGGGCTTTCATATATCACAATATGTTGACGAAACTTCAGTCCTTTTAAATGGTATGCTTAGAGTTGCAATTGTATTCATGTTTCACCAATTAAATATCGAGTGAATAAGACCCGTCTACCGTGATGAGGGTTGGCCTGTTGTGATGTTTCCCCTACTATTTTGACCAAAAAAAAAAAGGCACAGGATATTGGTACGGCAGCCGTATCCCGGATTGCGATAGATATTGGTACGGCAGTGAATTGCGCATGCATCAATTTCAGACTTCCTGCCGTTCAATTAACAGTGTAGTGGGGGTACCTCTGATTCTGTCAGTGGTGCCGTCTCTGATTCTGTCAGTGGTGCCGTATTGCGCTATTGACTTGCTGTAGGTATGGCAGTTTGCTAATCATGCAGCAGTTGCCGTACACTGTTGGTAAGAGCTATAGGTATAGCGCTAGAAGATCAGCGACCGTAGTGATAATAGTCAAACTGAATTGTTTCGCTGAACATGTTCAATTCAAAATGTCAAAGTGAAGCACCATACTGTCATCACCAAAGCACCAGAACATTTTGTCTAAATGAAAATATAAAAAATCACAATACTTAAACATACTTAGATTTTGATTATATACATGAAAAATAGAACTAACCTATTTGTGTATACTCCAAATCTTCTTTGAATCTCCTCTGAACCGTGTAATAATACATCAGTTTTCGCTGAAAAACAGATGTTTTCAGGTTTCAACAAGCTGAAAAAAGCAATATACGTCTACGAAGAGTCAAACTTCCAGAAATTGTATATCCATAGGTCACGAACGATCGAATCAGTCCTGAAAAGAGCTCCAAAGAGGAGATTCAATGAAGACTTCAAGTACACAGAAATGAAAACTACCAAAGTCGATCCTCTGGTAAGCGGCCTAATCCATTGTAAGTAATCATCCAAATCAGGTCTATATTAACAGCATGTTTCATCATTTTCTTGCTGTCTCTGATATGCCTGAGGCGGTAAACAAGGGTTTGCGCATGCACAATTCACAGCCGTACCAATATCTATCGCAATCAGGGATACAGCTGCCATACCAATATCCAGTTCGAAAAAAAAATTATAATTGTATGGCTGCAATAATTTGTTTATCATTTTTAATAATTGTACGGCTGAAACAAATGGAATCTTTAATGCGTGCTAGGGATGCCAGTCATCATTGCCAATGCTGATGCCTGTACAAACTGCTTCCATGAATTCTAGATGTCATAGTAGTGCAATAATAATAAAATTGCTCTAATGTTTATGTATATATGTATATATTACAAATAGATATGCTAAATTAACTTATTTCTACTTTTTTTGTAAGTCTTATCTCAAGTTTGGAAGGTAAACACAAAAAACTATTGGCAACACCAAAGCTAAATCACAGCAATACCAACAAAATTTGTGTCAGGAATCTGGTTACTTTTACAACAACAAATATTTTCAAATGAGTTAATATGCATATGTAATTCACAACCTTATTCTGGTCTTGAACTAATTATTTCAATGCTATCTACCGAACAAACGACGTTTTTCAGCAGCCAGAGCCGATACACCTCGTCATTTAAGATTGTTGTGAATAAAGTTTCCCAGCGTCAATGGGTACAAGTGTTGTGTGGATTTAGCACAGGAAATGGGAAGTTTATGGACACAAGTAACTCCGCTAACACCAAGATGGCATCAATCTTCTACACGTAAGGTGTTATAAGTAAAATTTTGAAAGCGTCAAAGCGGTACAAAATTTCCACAGCGCATGGCTAGACTTCATTAACTTCTGTTTTACCTGAAATTATGGCATTATTTTGTGATTTGAAAGAAAACACTTACTTTGAGAGGAAAGTAGAGGTCTCGATCTGTTGTTTCCATGCTGGTTCAGTTATAACTAGCATCTAATTCAGGATACTGGAAGTGCTAAAGTAATTTTTTGGGAAACTGTGTGTGCAGTGGTATAGTGTCCGCCTGTCCGCACAGCGATGCATTACCCTATAGCCTACAGTATGTTTGCAATAGATAGATACTACTAGCTAGCCTATGGGGTGAGTGTAGAGCAACAGGACAAGTTCCGCTGATGTAAACAAACCTAACAATCCTTTTCTGCTCCCCCTGCCCTATCCCCATCCAAAATTCAACAACCAAGCTTTAGCCCTATGAGATGGAGAGATACTACTGGCTATAAAAATAAAAAACATATCAGCTGAGCTAGTGCACTCAGAATGGATATATACCTAAAGCCTGTACTACTCTATGCAGAGGACCCACACCTAGGAGCTAAACTACACAAATGTTAGTGTGGTTTGGGAGAAAAGAAATAATTTTACATTTGACCTCCAAGGCATGAAGAGAAATGGTGATGTAAAAGCATTTACTTGGGCATAAGGTTTTGATGGCTCAGGGGTAAATTTTGCTAGTCCACAAACACTTGTTCTTATATTATCAGTAACTGAATATTCAATTTCAAAAGGGTTTCTATATCTGTCACTATGTTTGCAAATTAATATTAAGTCTAGATCATGAATAAAAATCACTACGATGCATTCTTGCATACCTGTGCTATTTACAGCCGTCAAACTCACACATGGCTTGGAAAGGTTAAGGGTAAGGATGTGATTCGTTAGTTCATAAATTTCTACAATCCTAGAGCTTGCTCCATAATTTTTAATCCTCCTCCTTATTCACTGACCTTTTGCTGGATGGAAAAATTTTCCACCAATCAAAAGGTCAGTAAGATAAGGAGGATTAAAAATTGAAAATTGACAGAAGTCTCACGCGTAGATTAGAAAGTTAAATTTTAATGAAACCTAGAATACATCCTACCTTAGAAACCTTCCTTTCCCAGAAGCGCCAATAGTGTGAGGTTTGACGCAGGCCTGTAACAAATAAGCACCAGTGGTAATGCCAAGAATGTGCCATCGTTCAGTGACTTACTTTTTATTCTTATGTTGGCATCTAGACCTTAATATTAATTTGCAAACATAGTGACAGATATAGAAACCCTTTTGAAATTGAATATTCAGTTACTGATAATATAAGAACAAGTGTTTGTGGACTAGCAAAATTTACCCCTGAGCCATCAAAACCTTATGCCCAAGTAAATGCTTTTACATCACCATTTCTCTTCATGCCTTGGAGGTCAAATGTAAAATGAGTTCTTTTCTCCCAAACCACTAACATTTGTGTAGTTAGCTCCTAGGTGTGGGTCCTCTGCATAGAGTAGTACAGGCTTTAGGTATATATCCATTCTGAGTGCACTAGCTCAGCTGATATGGTATTTTTATTAGCCAGTAGTATCTCTCCATCTCATTTTTACTGTAGCTACTGTTTCTTAGTGTTCATTCAACTCCCAAAGTAACAGAAATGCCCTTTAAAGGCTTGGGTTCAAACTCCATTTTCTTCCCTGTTTGTTCTTGCATTACGTTTCAGCCATCAAAAGTCTCTTACGCTGGTTATTGTATTAATTTAGTAATACAGAAAACCATTTGTGATATATGCCATCTTTGGTGTCTGGCCACATAGCCAATGACTGTTTTCCATATTTTTTTTTTTCCTTTTTATTTGTTCCATATCCTTTCCACTTGTCTACCATTTTTCACCACTCTTTCTTGAGATTTTACTGTTAAAGCTAGGAGAATATGAATGATCTTGGAGCTTTCTTGATGAACAGCAAAGGGCATGTTGCTGATCCCTGATGACACCGTCTGAAATTCTTCAAATACCTGTCACTGCTTTTAAGTTTTTTGTTATGGTAGAATGGCAGCCTTAGCATAGTCTTTCTGGTATCCATAGTTTTGTCACAAAAAGTGCATTTAGTCGTGAAATTAATATAAAAATACATTATTTAGTGAATATTTCTCTGTGAAAAATACCACAAATAGGCGAGTTTTCCACGAATAATGGTCAGATATGTTCCAGAGAGAGAAACCCACGAATTTTGAGAACGTTATTACGGGGTGTATTATTATTTTTTAAGATTATTCTTGGCTGTTCTTCCTCAAGAATCTTTAACAGTATTTTCATAGCATTTCTTACTCTAGTTTTTATCTCTTCCTCTACCAGATTTTCCCATACATTTTTCTAGTAATCTCTTGGATGAGTGACTTAGTGACTGCTTTTGTTTATTTGTTACTATGGATGGTTCTGAAGCTTTTTATTTATTTATTTTTTTTCTCCAAGGGCCCTTTTAATCTTTTTAGTCGTCACGTCTATGTGCCCTCATCATATGGTATAATTTCCTTCGATTCATGTTCATTTTTTCAGTCATGTTTTTAGCTTTATGCTTCCTTTCTTGTTTGCATTTAATTTTAATATATAAATTTTTGCCATCTATAATTTGTCCCTTATACATCTTTTCCATCTTTCCATAGGCAATCCTAAATAAGTTTATTGCCCCTCTTATGTGTTGAGAATCTGATTCCATATTGCCATCTTCTTTTCCATCTCCTGCTTTCCCTGTATACATTTTCATGTTCTTCCCTGAAAAGGATTGGGTGTTTTATTATAAGAGGTCTAAGAGGTCAAGTAGCATAGAGCCTGAAGGACAAAAAAGTTTAATAGACTGTCTAGACTAGGCCAGCTTAACCTGACTTCAGAAGACTAAGGGTGGATTTTAGGGTACTATACTCTAGCTTCGAAAGGTTGAGATTGAAGGCCATTAGCACAACTGCCATATTTCCTTAATCTTGTTCAAATTTTCCAAGGGAAAGGGTGATAATCTTGTGGATCTGGCATATTTTTTAACAGCATTACCGTTTCCTCGTGTGTGGATGAATAAGTGAAGTGACCATGGGTCGCAGTAAAAATGGGATTTCCTATCACCTCCCTTCATTCCTTTGTACAAAAGCAAAACACAGGGACCAAAATTTTATCTCTTGACCCTGCTGTGCATACAGTGGAAGGCTCTCCTCGGGACTTCGATGCATCCTTACAAAATCTTTTGAAAGATATACTATATATATATATATAGTTATGTGTGTGTATATATATATATATATATATATATATATATATATATATATATATATATATATATATGTAATGCTTGAAAAATCACAGTACTAGATGCATGTGACTTCATTAAATAAGCGAATACCACAGGAAAATGATAGTCAGAAATCCAAGCGCTTTCGTCTTTTCTAAGACATTGTCAAGGAGCTAATGAAATACAATTGGAGAGAAAGGTCTCAGGTACACAACAAGATCAAGAATACCAGATGGTTAATTGTCAAAAGGGTAAAAATTAAGAAAGATATTCCAGGATTATTGGATATCACACAGTCACAAACCTAAACAGATTTGACCCTAACTGAAATTACAAAGTATCTTTACAGTCCAAAACATGTAAAAACAGAATATATTAATTTTGTTGCTTATATTTATCTACAACTTTTTTCATTATGAAAACATCAAGTTTAAATAAACCAAGACTTAAATTTAGAACATTTCTATTATTTGACTTGAAACAAGATTCAATGATATTCCTTTTAACTGTGTCATTACATGGGATTAAGGCTCTTGCTTGACTCCAGTTAATAGGACGATCTAAATCTCTCATATGTACGAATAATGCATTCGATATTTGCCCAGTTTTCACAGAATATTGGTGCTGTTTGAGACGTGAAAGAGATTCACCGGTCTGTCCGTAATAGACTTTATCACACACTTTGCAAGGAATTTCATATATGCAGCCTGGAAGATCTTTAGGAGAATTTTTTATTACAAAATTCTCTTGACAATAATATGTATTACTGAAAACAACCTTCTCCCCCAAATGTACCCGTGAGATTTCTCCAGGCTTTAAAGAAAATTAAAGAAGACGAAACAGTGAAAGTGACAAAAGCAGATAAATCTAATGCAGTGGTAATAATGAATAAAAGTGACTATGTAAGTAAAATAATGACGTTGCTGAATGATACTGATACTTATACGAAACTGAGGTCTGACCCTACACAGACAGTGAACTCCCATTTTAATAAACAAATTAAATCCATTTTGAAGGGCGTGGACCATTTAATTAAACAGTTTACACCGCAATGCGCCTCCCTACCTGATATGTATGGTTTAGTCAAGACACGTAAAATCAATAGCCCTATCAGACCAATCATTAGTTCAGTAGGCTCAGTTATGTATAATTTATCTAAATGGCTTGTAAAAATTCTTACTCCTTTGGTAGGAAACATTTCTAACACAAATTTTAAAAACAATGTTGATTTTATAAACAATTGGAATAGTTTAAATTTGAATTTTGATTTTAATATGGTAGTTTTGATGTTGTCTCTATTTACAAAAGTGCCTGTAGATGACTTACTTGAATATATATTTGGAGGATGAATTAGAATGACATTCCCTTAAGTGTAGCAAACCTCATTAGTCTCATAAGGTTATGTATCAAAGATAGTAAATTTTGTTTTAATGGGGAATTTTTTGTACAAAAGTTTGTCATGGCTATGGGTAATCCCTTATCTCCTGTCCTTAGCAATATTTACATGGAATTTTTTTAGACAAAACTCCCAAGGGCTTTGCGTGTCTGTAGCCCGCAGTTTATTGACGCTGAAATTAAAATTATTTATATTGCATTGAAACTTGAATACCCAAGGACTTTTGTAGATGTGGCATGGAAAAGAGCTAGAAAAACATTTTATCCAACTAATGACAAACTTGAATTTAGTAAGCATAACATTCTAAAATTACCCTATGATGAAAGGTTTTTAGATATTCCTAGAATGCCTTAATCCCATGTAATGACACAGTTAAAAGGAATATTATTGAATCTTGTTTCATCAAGTCAAATAATAGAAATGTTCTAAATTTAAGTCTTGGTTTATTTAATCTTGATGCTTTCATAATGAAAAAAGTTGTAGATAAATATAAGCAACAAATTAATATATTCAGTTTTTACAAGTTTTGGGCTGTAAAAATACTTTGTAATTTCGGTTAGGGTCAAATCTGTTTAGGTTTGTGACCATGTGATATCCGATAATCCTGGATTATCTCTCTTAATTTTTACCCTTTTGACAATTAACCATCTGGTATTCTTGATCTTGTTGTGTACCTGAGACCTTTCTCTCCAATTGTAATTCATTAGCTCCTTGACAATGTCTTAGTAAAGACGAAAGCGCTTGGATTTCTGACTATCATTTTCCTGTGGTGTTTGCTTATACTACTTAAATATAATGTACGTATACGTTTACATACATACATTTCTGAAAACAGTTAACAGTAAGTAAAATTATATAGCTGGACAGTATGGTTGAGTATGTCCATTCTCAGGATTAACCTTACCCTCAGTGCTAATCCTTAAAGTGTAGTACCATTTTGAATTATAATTAAATATCTCCTCCGGCAGAATGGTAAACATGGCAACAATTAATCTGAACCATTCAGAGCTAGAGGTTAGGGTATTACATGGTAAGTGAGGCCCTAGTATACAGAGTTAAGCATCTAGCTGGTGTGTATGCCTAAAAAATTTTGTGGGTGTATTGAGTTAACCTAAAGGCTGTTCATTATGTGGATGCAACAGTGATACCATAAGCTACTGATAAAACAGTATGCATGATTCCCAAACTAGAATATCTTTCCTGTAAAGTACTATATAAGGTGATAATGTTAAGCTGGGCTTGGTTAGGAAAAATTTGATCCACAAACGTAATTGTATACTTCATTATCTTTATTTTTTTTTTACCCCAGATAATCATCATTTGTTGTTTGGGCTCACAGAGCCAACCATACAGAATCTTTCATTACTCACTGTTCTATTTGTATGTAGCTATACGGTATATGTTAAAGCCTATGTTTGTTGCATTCACTTCATTTGTTTTCTTTATGTTTACCATAAAGATTTGCTGAGAATCACTGCTATTAATTTTGATTGGGGGTAACCCCCCTTTATCAATTTTCTTTAGGTTAACCTCCCTTTATCAGTTTTGTTTGGGTTAACCCCCTCCTCGCCCAGTTCATGCTGAATCTGTCATTACTCTATTTTATTTGAATGAATATAGGCTAAGGCTACGGTATCATTATTTCAAACTTATGAAAAGCATTGAGTGGTTAAGTGCTCGTGTTCTGTCATAATGGAAAGGAAAAAGATTGTTCGCTTTTCTCCAACTTGTCTTCCTCCTCTTCGTCCTCCAAAAAGGTATACTATTTGTTTGAAATTGGACGTTAGCTTATTTCATGTTTTCTAGGGTAGAATTCCTACTTATGTTTTCATTGATCGTATGTTTACTAACATATTCGTACCATATACAGTAGTACTTACTTTTATGTAATCTAGTATAGCATAATGTCACTTGTGAATCAACCTCTTATACTGCAAATTGATGTAAGTAATATTGGACGGATGGTAGTTAGGCATTTGATGTTGCTGATTTTTTAACTAATTAGTTGAGTGATATAGGATGTATAATCTTTATTGTAAGCTGTGAATTGTCTTAACTAGTGTTCTTTGCTTCTGGAAAAGGTTGTATTTTGTACAGCAGGACATATTCTATCATTGGTTGTATCTTGTCTTTATTGTTATACAGTAGTACTGTATCCCTTTAATGTTTGTATTTCCTTGAAAACTTTAGCATACTGCTCAAATGAAAGCAACAGCTAATGCGGGAATTTGTGGTTCATCTTGAAAGTTGATTAATTTATGGTTTCTAAAACTGGCATCGCAACATCTAGGTTATTGATGATAATGATCTTGAAAAGTTTTTGCATTTTAGATATTGCCATACTGTACTGCTGTTTTAAGAAGTAGATGCGCCTTTTTATGGTGTAAAGTTCACTAATGTTCTTTGAAATATTTTTCTGTTTGTGATTGGTTTTTCATGAATCTTGTATATTGTCTATGAAGTATTGTTTGTTTCACATACTTTCTAAAATAATTTTGCCAATACAGAATATGAGTCATTTATAGTTAAGAAGGAGAAACTATTCATGCCTTAAAATAGGTTTCAGTAATTCCCTTTGCACTTTACCCTGATACAGTACTGGTAAAGTAGCATGATGATTAATGTCAGCTTTTGTATACCTATACAGCATTAGTTTCCTTCCATCCATTAAACTTACCATCCATAAAAGATGCAACGTGAAATGTTATTTGTTACAAAATAAGATGCTAGGAAAGTTTGTATTGTATTTAAATTAATACAATTCTTGAATAATTTACCTTGGCTTAAGATAGTTTTCTTTTCTTTTCAGTGTACGTAGTTTCCATGTGATGGAAGCCATAGGTCTAGATCTAGGTGGAAATATAAACTATCTACAGGTAAGTTTTACTTCATGTAGTTAAGAAATTCCAACTTATTGTTTAATGACATTAAATTAAATATTTTCTTCAAGTAATAGTAAAAGCCTTCTGATGCACAATGAGTCAGGCTATGAAACAACCATACTTAAAGACTGAAGCCTATTTTACTCTGTGGAAGAGTTGCCTCGTCTGCATACTTTCCCCAAGGGTCGTGACCAGCTCAAAAGATTTTGTACTTTTTTTTTTTTTTTTTTTTTTTTTAATGGTCACTTTGTAATATAATTTTGATATATCTGTACCAGTAATTTGGAAGGTAATGTTATGAGGAAATGTTTTTGATATTGATTTATTGGGTAAATGTTAGGGTAATTAGAATTGGCTTAGTATTAACAGTTTTGCTCTTGCAGGCTTAGTAATTTTTAAAGTGCCCCTTTGAGATGAGGATGACTGTATTAATCTTTTTTAAAGTGCCCCTTTGAGATGAGGATCACTGTATTAGTCATTTTTTAAGTGCCCCATTCAGATGAAGATGACAACAGTTATCGAGAAAAGTTTTTTATTATCACATCTTTACGTTCAAATCAATACTTTGAAAATATGCGCTTGATGTTCATTGTTTTGTTTTAATTTTTTCCCAATTTCTGAGGGGTGACAGTTCATCATTGCATTTTATTAGAGCAATTTTAATGTAATATACTGTAGAATGCATTATGTGTTTGCGACTTGCTGTGATTGTATTGTTAGTTTCCTTTGTAGTTTACTAAGAACTTTTCCATGGTGAACAGTGTTGTTACAGTATAGTGTAGTATATACATGCTCCAGAGTACTGGAGTATGTAATACCTCACCCAAATTGTATTCCTAAGTAGTTTTTATATACCTTACCCAAATTGTATACCGATGTTTTTCACAAAATGTTTAACCCTTATACTTAATACTGTAGCTTACACCAAGAACATGCCATTGACAAACTACTTTACTGTTTCTTCGAATTCTGTTGTGTCCATTGGTTTTAAAACTTTATTCAACTGTTTCGCTTCAACATGGCAAGATCCTCTGCTGGCTTATCTTGCTATCTTAGGATGTCTTACTGATGTTCAGTCATTTTATGTTTGCCACCTCAGAGAATCTTTTGCTGAGGCCAGTATGACAAAAGGTTTTTGCTAGTTTCATGGGACATGAGTTTAGTACAGTACTAACCAGTCTTCAGTTTTTTGTGGTATTTCTCTCTCCCTCAGTCAGTTTTAGTTGCATTCAGTCTTACATATGCTATCCCAGATCTGAGCATCGGTAGGCAGAGATTCCATTGTTGAGTTCAGCTTGATTTTCATTGGGGTAGAATAACTCATCCTTGTAACTTCTTAGCAGTTACGTAGCTTTTCTTTTCTTCTCTTCAGATTTGTCATGGAAAGTGGACTTAGAATATTCCATGGACTGTAACCACTAAACATGTCTTACATCCCTACGTTTTTCTTTTAACTATAGCAAGGTGTCTTTAATGGCTCTTTGGTAGTCACTCATCCTTTTGAGGTCAAGGAGGGTCCGTCCTTCTCATATTTTTCTGTATAGGCTAGGCACTAGAGTTAATTCTTTTTGCTACTACCAGATGATGTAATTCTCAGCTATTGGTTTTTTAAAAATAAAATTGTTGTATTCTTAAAGGGCTAAACCCATTGTATTTATACTAATTCTTTACTTTTGACAAAAACCAGAAGGTTTATGGTTAGTATGTACATCTTGTATATATGTAGTTGTGGATTTGTATGAAAACCACGTTTATATATAATTTAGTACATACATATGTAACGTATGAAGTAATTTACATAGCTGTATGTAGTTTCTAACTATATAACTCTGTAATTACTTGGTAAGTACTATATACAAAACCTCATTTTATTAGGTGGACAGGAGTCCAGCCAGTGCTAAGGGTTTTATGTTGTGCATTTGTAGCAGTGTCTAGTGAAGCACACCTAAGTGCTCAGCAGGGAGCCATTTTACTCCTTATACTGTTCTTTGGCATGTTTCCATGTCTTTGACTGGTGTAGTAGACATAGAGAATTTACTCTAGTGTAGTGGCTGATTGCCAAGTTATCTTGTACAAGATGCCAGGAAGTGACTAAGTCAGTATTGTGAAGTAGTGGCATGTATTGATAGTACAGTTATTAACCAGTGTTACTGTTTTTGTGGAATAGTTTTAAGTGCCTGATGAATTTCAACTGTTTCATTCTTCTGAACTCCCGACAACTATGTTATGTGTTTCCAGAATTACTTTCCCAGGTCAGTGATTAAGGTGTTAGACTGGTATGCTTTTTCACGAGTCATTTGAACTGCAGCTTTGTTTCTGTCATTTACTTTTCATCTCCTTTACTTTCATACCAGTTCGGTCTCCCGCAACTTTAGTGTGAGCATAGAGTTAAAATATTTTTTGTCATCTCTTATGCAAAGTGGTGGTTTCATTTTTTCTACAAAATATGATTATTATTTTTGCAATGTCCAATAGGAGGGTCTTTTATTCCATTTAATTTAGTAACATTACAATACTACTGATGCCAATTTTTATTAAGGTCAAATTGTGCAGTGGTAGTGCAGTGTGGTACTTTGAAGCATGGTGTACCATTTTCATAGTTGTATTGACAGATTTTATGTGCATTTACTGTGTTTGTTTATTTTATTTATTTTTCCTGGTTTCTTGTATGACAGCGGGATATTCTGTGGAATGTTATTAAGCGTTTTAAATGGCACAATTTGAAAGATCTGTTGCTTTTTTTAGTTTCCAATTCTTCCATGAAGGTCAGTTATATTGTCATGTGTTAATCCTTCCATTTTTAATGTGGTAGGTTGCAAATGCTTTCAAGAGTTTTGCCAATTGGAGAACTTTTTACATTTAAGATTAATGTTGATGGTTCTCAGGTTTATCCCTTTTTTCCATGACAGTATATCTTGTTCTTTTGTTTGATTTGAATCATCTGTTAAGACAATTACAGTGCTTTTTTCCATGATATTTGTATAGTTTATTTAATATAAATTACTGTTTTCCACGTTTGAATTTGATAGTGATAATTTATCTATGCATGTTAGGTTGTACTATACTCGTAATAATTTTTCTAATCAGGTTGTATTAGGGATAGGTTCATTTCTTGTAAAGGAGCCCCCCCTCCCTTTTCCAGCACCAAGGAAGAATTATTGTATTTATTGACCTGGAGACTTTCAAGAGTCCTTTTATCTTAGGTGAAGTGATTTATGCTGTAGTGGGTTTTTGCCCTGTAGAGGTAATGTCTTCTGATCGTATATTTAATGTGACCAAATAAACATATGTGAGATTTCAAAGGAGAAGGATTTTTTTAAGTGTCATTTTTAGTACCTATAGTATAGCAAAAGATTTGCTGCTTGTGAAATTTACCATGTATCCTTGGAGGCCTTGTTGCTACATACATGTCAGATCAGGATAAATTACTGGTAACCAGGTAAATACAGTAATAAATATGTAGCTAAATTCTCTGCATAGTTCATTCTTTATTAATTGTCTTTTCCATATACGTACACTGATGTTATTATTGTGTGGCTTCATGGCAAAGACTAGACAGTTAAGAGTGGTTTGGATAGGATAAGTTTTTCCTGTCAGTTCCCTTTAAAGGTATTCCGAGCTGGAATCGTGTGTCAGTCTAATAAAACTGGCTCTCATATGTATTTAGTACTGTATATGTTTAATAGAAAAGTTAGTTTTTAACTCTTCTCTCGTATTTTGTTCCCATTCGCAGGATTTGACCGTTACTACAGATGGAAGCAATCTTTTGGACATCATCGACCAAAATGTCCCTGGATACCACAGGGTCACCAAAACGGATCCTTTTCAGGATCCGTTGGATGATGAGCCGTAAGTAGACGACCAAGTTGAGTTCTGCATTTCTTAACTTTTTACTCTGAGGATCCACTTACTAATTCTTTCTACAATGAAGTAAATTGGCTCTCTAATACTCTACCAATTTCTACAAACAAGTAAATTGGCACCTATTTGCCCTTGCAGATTTTGCTGCATGCACCGCCAGCATTTCTTGACCCCTGTCTCTGGGGTTGGGGGTGGAATTGGGTCGGTGACCTCTGCCGTGTGCGAAACGGCCTCCTTGGATCTGTCACCCAATATTACTGAAGACTTCCAGAAGATGTACAGTGACTGGCAGCAACACCTGGGGTCACTGCAGGTAAATACAACCAGATAGATGTGCTGTAGATTACAGATTTTAATTCAGTGTTTTGCATGCAGAGGGTGTTCTTTTGTAAGGGTATGCGCAAACTTTGTTTTGGTTGGTTTTTAGCAGTGCTGTGCTTTTACTTTTGAGTTAATGCAGTAACACTTTGGCTTAACAGGCTTCTGTGCTTAACATTATTTTCTGGTATGCTTTATTTTAAGATTCAATAGAAAGTTTGAAATACAGGTTCGTTTAGGTTAGTGACTTTAGACAATATTCAAGTGCAGGTTGTCCAGTAATATAGGGTCTTCGTTACTTATCAGAAATCCAGAACCCCAAAGCGTCTGTTGAGTTGGAGGAGGTTGTGTCTTTTCATAAGAACAATTATAATGGTGTTGCTATTGGGTACTGATTAATTAATTTGTCAGTAACAGCTCGGTAACAAACAACACTACTTTCTTTGTCAGTAATAGCTCGGTAACAAACAACACTACTTTCTTTGTCAGTAATAGCTCGGTACCAAACAACACTGTCAGTAAAAGCTCTTTAACAAACACTATACTTTCTGACAAGAAAAGTCTTTAAATTTAGGCTTGCAAGAACAGTGCACAAGTAGTTTGATCTTAGTTCCTGGTAATGCCTGATCTGTGGCAATTTTTAGAGTAATTTTTGGTATCTTTTCTTTATTTTAAATAATTTTAATTGATGAAAGTTTATTATTTATTTATATAGTTATATTGTCCCTCAATTAGGATGTCCCTCTGCAGTATTCAGTTTCCATGTAGCTAGTTTGTATACTATTCCATCAGTAGATCACCCCAGTTTGTTTGATGATATTGCCGAGACATTTTCCTGTTTTCCATTAGGCGTAGTTTTAGTCTCGCATCTTTATAACGAGATAGAATCATTTTTACGTAACAGTGCATATCAGCGCAATGAATTTTTAATTCGTGGTAAGGGCAGATCTTAACGTAAGTGTATGGTACTTCACCACGGCGGAACTTATTTTTTTTTTAAGTGCAATAAGTGTAAAAATGATGTTAGTCATAGTATTTTTAATCATTAATTTTTTTAACTTCGGCAGCACTGTGAAAGTGGATTATTTTGGAGAGTTAAGCTGCATATACTGTAGTTAGAAAAATGTTGATTGTCTTGTTGAGGTTCCCAACTAGTTATAATAAATTCACGAAGTCGTTCTTTGTGTTGGCAGATGATGCAGGAGTTGCTCTTGGTATCTTTCTTACGTAAAGGTTTTTAGATTGTTTATTTTAAAGTGGTTGATGGTTTTCCTCTGTGAAATATGATATACAGTTATTGTACCGATAACGATTATAGGCGTAGAAAGTTTATCACGCAGTGTTAGTAGAATAACACTATCATCTACTCTTTCTCGTGAATTGTGATTGGTGAATATCCATTCCCAGTTCAGTGTAAGGTTCAACTAGGGCTCTCTCTCTCTCTCTCTCTCTCTCTCTCTCTGGCCTACGGGGCTGAGAATGCATTTTGCGTGACTGCCAACCGCTCTTCCTTTATAAATGGATGCCAAGTGTCACACGCGGCGTTTGGCCATGATCGCGGCAACCTGTCGTCCCGTGACTGGTAATGGGCGAGGGTGGCATGCATCTTCTTCCTTCTCCTCGCCTAAGATATAGAGTATCATATCTCTGCCGTCTGGTATCTCAGGCTTCCCTGTCGTGCACGAACGAACCGACACGAGACGATGACGGTTAGGGAAAACAGGTTCGTGGCGTTCGTTCGTGTGTCCGAACTTCACGGTGTGTTCATGTGTATTGAAAGTAGCTTTGGTTTCGTTCGTGCGTTCCTGTGTATGTTGATAAATATTTATTTTTTTTTTTTTTTACCACTGCTGCTGAGGTTGATGCCCGGTGTAGCCATTTTTCTCCAAGTAATGCACAATAGTTCGAGTCATGCATAATTCTTCGGAACAAATCTCGCACATAAAAGCGCCACCAAAAAAGATGCGTCTACCAAGAGTGGAATTTCCTTTGCCCTAGTGGCTGGGCTGGCTCTCCACTGATTTGTCTGTTGGTTTTCTTTTTTTTAATAGAATTTATTTGTAACCATTTGTTTGAGGTTATTTGCTCTTTTACAAAAACTAGGTTTGTTCTGTTTTGTAATTGTAACGGTCCCAGGTAATTTTTATAGTATGTTGTATATTAGATTTTGTCTCTTAAGGAAACAGAAAAGAAGAAAAGAAACTTTAGCAACGGATTGTGGTAATAATGTATATTCGATTTTGTATCTATTAAGCAACATACAGAAACTTTAGCAAAGGATTGTGGTAATAATGTATATTAGATTTTGTGTCTATTAAAAAAACATCGAAAAGAAACTAGCAAAGGATTGTGGTAATAATGTATAAGAGATTTTGTGTCTTAAGATAAATACGTAAGAAAAGAAAATTAAACTAAGGATTATAGCAATAATGTATATTAGATTTTTGTGTCTATTAAAATCAACATAGAAAAGAAAATTAAGCAAAGAATTGTGGTAATAATGTATATTAGATTGTGTCTATAAAAAAAAAAACAGAAAAGAAAAACTAGCAGCTAAGGGAGTGTGGTAATGATTCTCAATATAGAAGCCTCTTTGACTTGCATGTGTTTGTTTCCCAACTTCGCTGGAAATAATTGTGCCTGAAAGAACGCACGTGACTAGGGGACCTTGTGGGACCTTGAAAACTGCAGCTCTGGTTCTGAGAGAGAGAGAGAGAGAGAGAGAGAGAGAGAGAGAGAGAGAGAGAGAGAGAGAGAGAGAGAGAGAGAGGGGGGGTGGGGGGGGGGGGGGGGGGGGGGGGGGGGGGGGGGGGGGGGGGGGGGGGGGGGGGGGGGGGGGAGGGCGCTTCTCTCAGATGACATAACCGGAGAGTGATTAGTTTCAGACTGCCACTCTTGCTGAACTACGGATGCGCATAACATTGCTAGATTACACAGCATGCACACACACACAACACACACACACACACCACACATATTATATATATATATATATATATATATATATATATATATATATATATGTATATACATATACACACACATATATATACATACACACATACGAAACCGGTCAGGACTGACACCGTCTCTATTTTCTGACCTGTGGTGGTATGTGACAAACGAATCATCGTGTTAAAAGCAATTATATAATAATTTCAAAACTATACATACATACATACATACATACATACATACATACATACTACATACATGTTTAACGTGTGATTTGTTTATCATGCAACAAGCACAGGTGATATACAATATACTAAATATATATATAATATATATTTATATATATATATATATATATAATATATATATATATATATATATATATACACACACACACGTATACGTATATTGTATATATATCACCTGTGGTGTTGCATGATAAACAAATCACATGTTAAACATTATATATGTGTGTATTTATATAGTATGTATAGTTTTGAAATTATTATATAATTGATTTTAACACGTGATTCGTTAGTCACATACCACCACATGTCAGAAAATAGAGACGGTGTCAGTCCTGACCGGTTTCGTTTTCGACAAAATTTCCTAGCCATCTTCGAAGGACTTGAGACACATTGTTAAAAATGACAATATAAACATACAGAGACAACTGACGAACGTACACAACAGTTGGAATCTTGGAATCCATTCCGGAGAGGTCTGAGAAGGAGTACTATTTAGTATAATTCAGGTATAGTACCGACAAGTATGCAGACAATAGTTGTGTGATCTGTAAACGGTGTATACATACATAAATGTATATGTATATTATTATGTAAACGTTTAGTATATTTGATTTGAGTTAAACTGACGGAAAATTAAGAAAAAACAATAACCTTGTGAACAGCCGCGTAGGGAAGGTTCATTGACACCTTGCTAGAAGTACGGCGCGTGTTACGTCGTAAGTAACGCTGCTAGAAGTTGTTCAGAAAGCAGTCGTCCTCCTTCATCAGCTCTGCGCAATGCTCTCTGTTAATTGTTGTAGCTGATCGTGTTCCATAGGTCGCTTTATCCCTGCTCATATAGTTTGTTTATATTATCTCATAGCTTTTTGAAGTTTGTATGCTGCGAAATTTTCTATAAGTTCACTTGATGTAATGTGTTTAGCTGAATAGGTTTTATTTTCTTTGGTTGGTAGTGAGTGCAAGTGCTTACTGCATGTTATTTCTCTCTCTCTCTCTCTCTCTCTCTCTCTCTCTCTCTCTCTCTCCCGCTCTCCCCCTCCTCTCTCATCTCTCTCTCTCTCTCTCTCTCTCTCTCTCTCTCTCTCTCTCTCTTTAAAGAAAGAGGTTCTGCGAGTTTACGCGGAAGGCAGATCATTTGGAATCGTATGATATTTTTTAATCTGGTACGCCATGCAAATAGTGCTGATGCAAAATACTTAGTACGTAAGTGTGGTTTCGCTATATATAGTACTTCCAAATTCCAACCCCCCTTGGAAACCATTTTTATTCCCAAGTGCTCCGTATTTAGCCAGAGGATATTTTTCATCGTGGATTGACATTTCTTTCTTCTAGAATTCAAGATTTTTTTCCCTCCGTGGTCAGTGACGTCAGGTCCTTGCTGTGATGTAGCATTTTCTATGAATTTTTTAGTAGGTGCTGTATAATGTATAATGTATAATGCTATTATGTTTTTAAGTTTTTTCCAATTTTGTTTACACATTTACTCTTACTGTAAAGGATACTTCTGCTCCCGTGGTTGGTGTATGGGGGTCTTATCTGTATCGGAAGTGCACGAGCATTTTTTTTTTCTGTAAACACCTTAAGAGCGACGTTCAAGTGGTTGATAGGATGTAATAGAGAGAATGGGGGATTTGTGAAGGAATGCTTGTATACCTCTCGTGTGGGAAAAATGAATCGATTGACAGATTTGGCTGTAACAACTAAACTGTAATGGTACATAGATGGTTGTGATATGTATGTGCCATTGTAGTTTAGTTGGCATCCTTTGACACTCCATTATCTTTGTTTGGATTCCTTCCCTTCAACAGCCTTACCAATGATATGACATGACCCCTTAGTGATAAGTTCACCACTTGAGCTTGCTGCTAATGCCTGCGAATGGTGTGCAGATGTGGGCATACAAATATACTTATGGTAATTAGGTGAAAAAAATAGTCTTTGTAATAATGAGTGGTCAGATTTTTAGAAGTAAATCGTGATAGTGACACAAATTTTTCTTTATCGTGTGTTATAAATAGTATAGTGGAATGAAAAAAACTAACATAGTTTAAGGAACGTTTGGTAATGTGGTTTAAGATGAAGTTTAATAATGTTTAAGAGATATACACATGTGTATGTAAAAATTAAAGATTGCATTTACCGTTGGTACGGCCATTTAACCATTTTAATTATGAAACAACGGAACGGCTCAGGAAGTTAATGTAAAACAATCCTTTTAGCGTATATACTACATCGCGTGCTGTGTTGTTGCCAGGTTAATTATGAATAACCTCCAAGGGGTTATAGGTCACTCAAGGTGAAGGGAATGGGTATATTATCTGAAATTAAACATACTCTACTTGGAGCCTAGATGGCTGTTTTGGAAAGCAGAGATGGGTCCAGTTTTCTAACGGTGGTATAGTAAGTTGTGGTGATCAAATTTTTGCAGAAAAGGCCTAGAGACCCTACGTGAGGAACAAATTTCTCTCTCTCTCTCTCTCTCTCTCTCTCCGCGCGCCAGTGATTTTGGAAAGAATTCAGCAAGATTTAATTGAGTTAGTAGAGTTATTGCTCTTATGGTTGTCCGCCTCAACCAATAGAAAATCGTATCAATGAAAAACGATGCTAGATTACTAGTCTCAACGGTCAGTCATTCTTATATGGAGACAACTGACTGTCTACCTTGCGATGTCCTTAATGCTTCATTATCAAGACGCGATTAGATTGTATTCAAATGTTCGAGTAGTTTAGGCCAAGCTATCTGTATAAACACACACACACATCTATGCTTACTTGGGCTTGTCTGCCACAAGTGTTGATTACAGTCTTACGAATATTATGAACATTTTTAGAGGCCTCCTTGAAATATCTGAAAAGGAATGTGTAACTGGGCTGTGTGCCAGGGAAACATTTCCAACGTTTGTAAGTTTATTTGTCGTGTTATATATCGGGAGCCACGTGACGTAGCCATGATGCCAGCAGGTCTCTCTCTCTCTCTCTCTCTCTCTCTCTCTCTCTCTCTCTCTCTCTCTCTCTCTCACACACACACACACACACACAGTTGGGGCAACCTGTTAGATTGTGAGTCGTCTTTCAACTTTCGTCTGCTTACGGAGTTATCATGGCTATAATTTAGGAATCACTCCATCTCATTATGTACATTGGTTTTCGATTATTATTTTTTATTTTATTTTATTTTATTTTATTTTGTAAATGCTCACGGGATTAAAGCCGGCTGCTTAATATTTGAAATAACCAAAGCAGGGAGGGAGCCCTCTGTGCCTCATGTACCGGGCGCCAGGACGAGTATTATTTTCGAAGTTGCCGGTTCTTAAAAAGAATAAAAAAAAGTCTCACGCTCTCCGCCCGCTGTGTTTGGTGGTTTATTTGAAACTTCTCTCTTCTCCCTCCGGTTCTTTCAGAGGCCTTGTGGGTTGTGATGGGTGTTTGGATGTAGTCGTGATTTTGGAGAGCGCACTTTAGCTCCGGTAAGCGTTCTTTTAAAGTTGTCCTTGTTGGGTTCGCTGTGCTTTTAAAAGGACAGGACTGCTTTAATCTTTCGGGCATATGCCATGCGACTGTGTTCTATTCAGTTGGCAGAATAAAAGCCATTGGAATACGATTGCAAACAAGATGATGTGGTCGCTCACTAGATTTCTTTTTAATTATTCAACTTGTGAGCCCCATACCCCCCCCCCTCCCCCCACCCCCCCCCCCCGGCACTTTTATCTAGCATTGCATCTCTCCTGTCCCAATCCGCTATCCTGGGATCGTTTCTGACATGTTTTCTCACTATAACAGATTTCCTTTCAGGGCGTTTACTACGACAAGGCTTCCATTATAATACATCTCTTCATCCCGCAAATCCAGTTTCTTATTCCTAAACCCCTCTGTGTACTAATTGTTAGCTTAAAGACTACTGCTTTCTCCAACTCCATTGATCCTACTCCTGTCAGTTCAGAGAGAGAGAGAGATTCGTGAATGGAAAATGACTCTTGTCAACGTGATCTATGATGTCTTGTCCTGGCCGTTCAATTGCTAGTCTAGCCTCGCTTGTGAAGCATCAAATGGCTTGTAAAGGACACACCAATGATATGCGTCGAGTATGTTGTTCTTTCATGCAGTAAATCAGGGTAAGTTTATTCCAGGTGTGCAGTCAGTTTATTTTTTTCATCCACAATTCGGGATATTGTCTCGATGAAATTTCCCTGCACGTAACACACCCCTGGTGAATTCACATGAGAGGTTGGTTTTCGCTTTAAAAGTAGGCCATTAAAAGTAAGCCCTGCTTTATGTAGTTCTTCGGCTGACAGTATAATAGACGTAGGTTTATGCTTGTACGTTTTCGTATTGCGTTTTGATGGTGTTCATAAAGCTTTTGTCTCCTTCTTAGTGATTATATTATATTTTTTGGTCTCCACAGTAATCGTAATAACCCGCCATGGCGTCTCAAAACTTTTAAGCAGTAATGATACTTGTTTGTTTGTTACAGCTATATTGTCACGTTCATATAAGATGTCTGCTTACTGTGGGCTGTCATTCTGGGCAATTTCCGCTCAGCGGTTTGGGGTGAGTAAACTGCACGAGAATTAAGATTCGGACGAATAATGTACAAACAGAGAGTAGGCCTTAGTGTGGTTGGCTGCGTGTCGGAAGTCGGTTTTTTTTTAATGTATACTCAGATTGAATAGCTTATATTATTATATTATTATTATTATTATTATTATTATTATTATTATTATTATCAGGAGATGAAACGCATATTCATATGGAAGAAGCCCACAAGGGCTATTGACTTGAAATTCGAGCTTCCAAAGACTATTATTATTATAAAAGAAATTAATTAATGAGTATAGAAATAATTGAAATTTAAGGAAAATAGGGTTAGTGTTGTAATGCATTGCGTCTTCGCTTGAAGTTCAGAAGTTTCAATTGCACGACATCCTGTGAGAGAGACTTCCACAGTCCAACGGTGTGAGGAATTAAAAGGACCTCTGGAAAGGAATAGGAGTCTTCACTCACACGGTGTAGAGAGCTCAAGTTTCAATAAGCGTGGATGGCTATCGACGAGCTCTTGTGTTTGTGTAGAATTCGACTGAACCCTTTTTTTGTGGGGGGGGGGGGGGGGGGGGGGGAAGTGGGGGGGGGGGGGGGGAAGGGGGTGGCCGGTACAATGTATGCTTTTGACGCTTCCAGACGGTCCCTTTCTTTCAAGGCCGCCAGGAGTTGGTGACCATTCGCAGTTGTTTTTTTTTTTTTTTTTTTTTTTTTTAACCGTTCAAGTACCTTGTAAATTCAGCCTCATTGACGACTACAAAATTTATTGCTTGATCTCTGTCGAAAAATAAACGGTGGGGAAAGACTGGGTGTCATTTTGTCATTTCGTTTGGATAATATTTTGTATAGGTGGGTTATGTGGATTTATATAAGGAGTCTTGGGCACAATCCTCACTGGGTCTCCTTGGTAGCGTAGTATATTAGATACTGCGTCATCTCCGCCGCTTTCATTTTCTTTGTCTCATACGGGAAGATCTGAAAGAACACCTTGGTTATAGTTTTATGCCATTGTGCAAAACGGGAACACGCTGTGAGTAACCATGAAGGTCTTGTTATCCGGGGGAGGGGGCCTTAGTTTTATGCTCTGAATGCTTTCTGTTGATCGATGGACCCAGATTTCTCTTTGGGTTTATGTAAGGAATGAGATACGACGCTCAATTAGGGTGCTGTCGGGGTGCACCTTGGTCCGTTGAGAGTGGTGTCCATCGCTTTCCTCTTCCTCCTTGGCTTCGAATTCGATGGGAAAGTGACAAGTACCCGGCCGCTCCCTCTCTCCCTAAGGTAGTGGGGTTTTGTCGGTTGGGATTTGTGTTCTCAGAAGTGGGCCGTACGTCATGTACTCATCCTGGGAGAGAGATGTCAGTTAAATTTTGTTTTTGGCTAGACCGACTGTTTCACAAACCCTGCTTTCTTTCTTTGTTCCCTTGAGGCTGTGACGTCAGAATCGTGGGATTTCTGTGCCCCTGTTTCTTAAGGAAAATTTTTAAATAAGTAGATTTAAGACCAAGACTCTTAAGTATTATATGAGAGTTGAGGTTACACACCAAAGGGGTGTATTGAGAGAGAGAGAGACGCTCTCTGTAGAAGCTAAAAAAAAAAAAAAAAAAAAAAACTTTGTGATAGATATCGTGACAGTCAGCCATGTTTTTACCTCGTTTTTACTTACCTCTTTGTTGCTGTTAACTTACAACCACCGTCATGTATATAGATTCTCTCTCTCTCTCTCTCTCTCTCTCTCTCTCTCTCTCTCTCTCTCTCTCCTCATCTCGTCGTTTTCAGTGAGCATCTGTGAAGATGAGTCAGAATGTTCCGTCAACCCTATTGTGCCACGTTTCCTTCAACATTTGTTTATTTTTTCATGATTACGCAAGCACGTTTGCTTTAGTCACGAGATTACGGAAGTCTATTTTCTTATATATTGATATGCTGCTTATACGCATCATACAGGTAGCTATTAAATCCGAGAACTTATATGATACTGTCTTCCATTTGAGGTCGTTTATGTACCCAAACAAATGAAGAGATGTCATGAAAATGTTGATATATATAAAAAAAAAAAATCCCTTT
Source organism: Macrobrachium nipponense (assembly GCF_015104395.2). NCBI lineage: Eukaryota > Metazoa > Arthropoda > Malacostraca > Decapoda > Palaemonidae > Macrobrachium > Macrobrachium nipponense. The sequence continues at coordinate 51,386,204 of NC_061090.1, read as the reverse complement.
CGCAGTTTAGGAAGTCTGCGGAAATGAGATGTGTGTGTGGAAGTTGGGGAAGGAAAGTTTCACAACAAAAACAAATTACAGTTGCTTTCGAAACTTGCTTAACCCACGTACGAGGTACACTGTACCCTATTAACTCCTTCCTCCCTCCCCATGCACCCACGCAGGGGAGAGGAAACGAACAAGGCACGCTGGTTGACGACGCTTCCCCATGGCGGTAGCCCCCCCCCCCCCCCCCCCCCCCACCCCCCCCCCCCCCCACCCCCCCCCCCCCCCCCCCCCCCCCACCCCCCCCCCCCCCCCCCCCGGCTCCAGCCACGAGAGAGAGAGAGAGTGGTTCTTGTAGAGGGATGATGTTGGTGTTACAAGCCTTGTTCACTTGTTTGATTCATACATTGTAAGAACATTAACCCTGGGAAATGGTACTTTTTTTTACAGTAATATAAAACATATGTTGTTGTTTTTATTTCTTGGGAATTGAGGTAACCCAAAAGCTGTGGTTAACCGATCCTGTATGAGTATATGCGTAGCGGAACTGCAGTTTGGAATAGCGTCAACCATACCATTGGCTGGTGGGTCTCAGAACCATTCTCCCTTGGGCATCCGATGGTCTTTAACCTATATCCGTTGTTTTTTTTTTTTTTTTTTTTTTTACCGCCCTCTAGTCCGGACCATTTGCTGTTAAAGGCAAACTTAAAGCACCTCAGTGCGTGGCCGGAATTGTGTCGGTGTGTCACATCGTTGGGCTCGAGTTCGGTTCTCGGGCATTCCACTGAGGTGTGAGAGAGGTGTATTTCTGGTGATAGAAGTTCACTCGACGTGGTTAGGAAGTTACGTCAAGACGTTGGTCCAGTTGCTGAATAACCACTGGTTCCATGCAACGTCAAAACACCATTACAAACAAACAAAAACATTTGCTGTTCATTTAAAATGCAAATGCGTTACGCCTTAAAAACAATGGCCTGTCGAGCTGTTGGCAGGACTTTTGCACTCGATATCTGACAAAGCAGTGCAATGCAAAATGACTGCGGTAACGAAGTCAGAGAAAAAGAGAGAGACTACTTTCCGCCTTTGTTATGGTGGGACTTGTAGTGTTTGCTTCCACCCACCGTCCTCTCCCAGTCCCCGTCCATCCCCTCGTCTCCCTCAAGGTCAAGTTTAAACCTCCTCTGCAGTTTATGTTTAGAGGCCTCGGGCAGCCTTAGTTGGGGTCCCGGTCACGTGATCTAAAGGCTAGTGATGAATTGAAGGGACAGACAGGGTAGGGTGGTGGGCTGGTTTGATGGCGCCACTTTCTACTTCTCTGTTTTCCATCTCGCTTACATCACGATTTGGCGTCCAAAGTCGTATGTTTGGTTATGCCGTCTTTGTATTGAAGACTTTATAAAGGCATATCGTATTTCCTCACCTTCCAGCTGGTGTGAGGGCGCCCTACGCATTCTATACGTTATTTAATAATGCTGGTTACGTCAACTGTACCAGTAGTATTAACAACTGAAAAATGAATAACATCACGTTACCGAAAATAGCCTCGTTTGCTAATGATAGCTCATACCGATGTTATCTCAAGTTCCTCAGTAGCTCTTGTTTTGTTGGTAACGAAATCGGCTCCTTTTATTTACATTCTGAATCAGCTGATTTCATTTCCGCCATTTTTGGATGGATGCCAGCGGCTGCCACCGCCGCCGCCGACGGTGCAGCACAGCACAAAGAAATGATCGGCCACAGAGGCGGCTGCCCTGTTCTGCCTCAATGGGAAGAACGACCTTAAGGTTGTGCCGTTTGTGCTTGGGCTTTCGCGGGAAAATTGTCTTCAAGGCGTCTAAGCTGCAGTTCCATGAAGGGAGGCGGCAGGCCCCCTTGCGGTCGTGATTCTTCTTCTTCTTCCTCTTGATGATTTATGTTTTGGAAGGTACGAGGAGGTCAAGAATGAAATCAGGTATAAAATAAAGCAGTGTTGCTTCTTGAAGCATCATTATTATTATGATAATAAAAATACGAGTAAGTATAACAGGGTAAATTACCTTTGGTTTATGATTTAAAAGCGAGAGAAATGATGGTTTTTTCTTTAAACGCGAGAGAAAGGATAACAGGTTAAACTAGCTTTGGTTAAATGCTGAGCGTGAACAACAAACACTTGTGGCCGTTGATGAAAAGTTTTGGGAAATTGTATCCCCGCTGTTGTTCATGCTGCGGCGGTTACCATGGTACTGACACATGTCGTTACGTAACGCGAGAAAATTGCGCAACAGAAAAGGAAGGTGACGCCTTTGACGTTATAAGGAATTTATTGATAAGGGTCCCAACTATTTTTACTTTTGCTTTGCAATAAATGCTACCATCGTCCATCAATTTGAACTTAGAAATCGTGCTTGCCTGTCTTCTCTGCCTGATGGACGAGAATAAGATGAATATCGGACTTTCATTCCACGTGACGGGCAGTCAGGTCTAAATTCGTTATTTTTAACCTAAGTATATTCCAAGAAATTTGAGAAAGTGGTTTTTAAATCAGTATGGGATCTTATGAACAAATGAGTTTTAAGTTTGTCACGTTTAGCGTAGAAATGAACAAAACTTATTTTTTTATTATTATTAAAGAATTTTAACGCTATGTGCTCTTAGAACCTAAACAAAGAACATTATTTTCACCTATATTGAATGTAAATGTATTCGTCGAAACTTGATTGGCAGATTTCACCATTAAGTTTGTTTCTCTTGAATACTGACTGGCACAGCAAGTAAAGGAAAATTTATTGTAGTGGAGGAGGCTATGAGAAAACTAAATTTATTTAAATTTTATAAAAGACTTAAAAACTATAACAATAATAGACTTAAAAACAATAACATTTTAATTTTGGGAATTTTTTCATTCCGTATTCCGAACAGGTACAGTTCGCTTTTCGTTTTGCGTAAGTGAGTTTGGTTTGAATTGGTTTTTGTCACGATTGATGTAACGGTTGCAAAAATAAATTAATTAATAAATAATTAAATACAATTGAAAGAAATTTCGCCAATCCACTCGAGCATTGCGTTGTAATTGTTACGAACTTATTGTCAAGTGTTACGTTTGGTCGCAGTGTAATGGCTTGATTTGGGGTCGCAAGTGTAATCTCTTGATTTGGGGTCGCAAGTGTAGATCCTGAATGTTATTATTTTACGGTCATTTTGTCGGAATCATTTTTATCTCTTGAAAAAGGGGCGTGTCGGCTCTCATTAACAGAAGTGATTTTTATGTCAGCACCAATAGTTTTCGTGAATCAGGCGATCTCCTGGCTGTCCAATTCACCATCGTCTTTGGATTTTCCATTATAGTCATTCTTCGGAATGATCCTCATGCTTTGGTTTCCCTAGAATTATTAGAGTACTAGTACTCTATTAATCTTGATTTTCCCAAGATTCTTGTAGCTTTCAGTACTTCTGGTGGCCGGTTATACGCCATTGCCATAAGTCATTCTCTAACCCCATTTGCTCCCCCCCTCCCTATGGACTGGGTTCTTACTGCCCCACCCCTCCCCCCTTTCCCTCCCCCCATTCCCTCCCCAGGTCGCTGACCCATCAGGACTGGGTATGATAATGTCATTAAAAAAAAAAAATAGAGATCGCGGAATTTGTGTGGGAGTATTTTTTTTTCTGTAGACATGCATTGTGTAGTCTGCAATATGCATGCAAATTACACTACATTGCCATTTGCTCGCTGTGTGCCGTATGTACCAATCAAGGCGAAATGGATGCGATATCGTCACTCTTCCACGGGATTTGAGAATTACTGATCTAGTACTCTTCAGTAAATCTCCTCGTAACATATCTTCAGTAAAATCTGTGATCTTGAGCAACAATTTGAAATATTCTTGTAAACTAGTCTCGATCAAGATGGTGATGATGATAAGGAGAAATGGTTCAGGAATGACGTCACGGATGTGTGTTTGGCAAGCAGGTCGAGCGAAGGAAGAGAGAGAGAGAGAGAGAGAGTTTACAGACGTTGCTTCCATCTCGTTGGTGTTTTGCCAGAGCGTATTCAGTGTAAGGCCAGTCGTTGTAGCTGAACATCGATTCCACAACAATGATGGTTTCAACAGGTTTGTGACGTTGTAGTCAGAAACCCCCCCCCCCCCCCCCCCTCCCACGTCTACAATGTGGCCGTACGTGTAGCATGACGAGAAACACAACCTTCATTAACATTAATTACCCGAATGCAAGTTTCTTGATCTTAGGGGCGAAACCAGAACCGTTTTTATACTGTACACGAATTTTCACCTACTTCATGCTTGCGTGTGTACGTCGTGAGTATGTTTTGTAATTACTTTCAGTACAGCCTCTCTGAGAAACATCTGTCAGGTTACGTGGCATGAAGCTCGGGAGTACCCATTTAGGTTGATGATACCAATGAAGGTCGTTGCTCTCTCTCTCTCTCTCTCTCTCTCTCAGATCAGTTGATTTCTGAGTGATAAATTTTTTGCACGGTATATTATCGGGGGCGTGGTAATATTCGATGACAAGGCAACTTGTGAATGAAAATTATAGTTAACCTGATGTGGTGTTCTTTTACTTTCCTTTCTCGTAATTAACCAGCGTCGGATACGCCGAAGTCTTAGTTTGATGGTAACAGTCTCTTTCTCTGTCGTCTTCCAATTTTTCCGTACTTGAAAATCTACTAAGGGATAAAACCGGATTTGACATACGATTTTATTTCATATTCATTTGTGTAGGAGTTCTTTGTTGTGCTGTATTTTTTCGTATTTGCCGCATTAGTGATTGCATCTAATGGAAGTTTCAGGAATCATGATCCATGTGCTGTTTATTTTATTAACAAAATGTACACTTACCATTGGTATGGAACTGAAGCTTGGTGGTTATAGTGTATAGTTTTCGTTCGTATATACAATGCAAATGATTTCGATATGGTTTATGGTTAGGTTTTCAGTATGATTGCATCTTGTAGTAAATATAGTTATATTAAGGGGTGAGGGGATGTTTGGTTTCAACTGAAGTAGCAGTTTGTTGCAGCCTTTAAATTAGGGATAGTATTTAAGTCAGGGAAAACAGACGCAGGAAGAGAATTCCACAGGTTTGGCAGTATTGTGTGGGTGACTATATGTATAGAAGTTATAATATTTTGCCTAGGAAGTTCTTTTAATATTGGAAAATTGATTAATAAAAATGTGAGCATTATATAAAATGCCTTGGGTAATGTTATAAATGCAGTAATCCATATACTATATATTTATGCGACATCAAAAACTAATATATTTAGATAAGCTCCGCCATTTTTCTAAATTAAAAACCTGTCGTTCAGGGATGGGTTGGTCAGTAGTTTGTCCTCTCCTATTACGGCTTGCATATGAGAGGTCACATTTTATGTGAAGGTCCGAAATCCTTTTTTTTTTTTTTTTTGGGGGGGGGGGGGGGGCGTGGAATGTGCTTGAAGATGTACACAGCTCGGAGGTGGAGTTCTTTGTAAATCTACGATCATTTAGTATCTGGTCTTCAATACCAGGCTGAGTTGCATCTTTGGTTCGCAATGTTTGTGTTGAATTGATGGCCAAACGGCCACGTCTCTTGGAGATCCCGAGGGGAGAATCGCTTGTAGCAGTTGTTATTAATTTAGTTGCTGGGATGCGGAGTTGACCTTTTCATTAAGTTCACCTGCTGATCGAGTTGTGGATGCCGATAACCAAGATGAATTCACTCTAGGTACTCTGCCAGAGTGAGTCATGACTGCTATTGCTGTGTTTGCTATCTTGTCGATAAGTCTCTTAATTTAGTTATGCCTCGGCCGCCGGTTTTTCTCTCGAAGAAAGAAATGGTGTCTGGTGCACCTCACCGAATTGAGAAGTCCTCCACTTGAGAAATTGACGCTTATATGGAATTGATTGTTTCAGTCAGCAAAATTCTTGTTACATCACTGGACTCGGAACTGGGGATGTGTGAGGACATATTTTGCGGCCTGAGAGAGCGAAAACGACTGTTTTAGCCAGTTTTCAATACTGTATCGAGGCTAGTTTTATGTTAGAAAATGACCTTGCCGCCTTTTCAGATTGAAAAAATGACAAGCTGAAACCTAAATCTTTTTGACGCCATGACCCTCATTATTCAATACTGCTTAGGGATGTGGCTGCGAGAGCATTTTGCGTCGTTACGTTTATGACGTTTATTTCCCTAAGCCTTTACTGAATTGACCTAAATCAAGTTTGAATATCAAGTTTCATCTAACCAGGAACCCTCGGTGGTCATCGCTGGGTTTGCGTCCTCAAGGCGTTTGGGCCACCTCGGTGACCGCGAGTTCGGTTCTCGGGCATTCCATTGGGGTGTGAGATATGTATTTCTGGCGATAGAAGTTCACTGTCGACGTGGTTCAGAAGTCACGTGAAGCCGTTGGTCCCGTTGCTGAATAACCACTGGTTCCATGCAACGTAAAAACACCATACAAACAAACAAACAAATCAAGGCGTTTGTTCCAATCGTGGTTCAACATGGGAAGAGAATGTGCCATAGGAACGGACAGTCCTGAGACTCTTTGACCCCAGATGCAATTAGAGCCATGAAAATTGCCTTAAAATAAGCTCCCATTGGATAGCAGGAGGACTGGAATTACCAAGTCCTTCTGATATAATTCCTCTCCAGTGTTATCGACAGTTAATACGGAGCACGCCATATTTATAAATCGCGGAATACCTTTGCATATTTATTCATCTGCAGAGCGGCCTTTGGCGGACGGGACCTTAGAGGAAAAGATGAAGAAACAGGAAGCAGTAAATGAATAGTTTTCAAGAGGACCCAATATCTTTTTCTCGAAAAAAGCTTATGATTGTTGTCTGCTATCGAAACTCTAACCAGAAAACTGTATTCATGTAGTGTTTCATGGCATCGTAACCTAAAACGAAAGATGTGGTTATTAGTATGGGAGAATAAAGAGCAATGTAGTTGTCGTAAGAATTAAAAGGTTAGTAACTGTTGCTCTTATGATCAACAGAGTCCGGTGAGTGGAATAGAGCGTGTCATCATTGCCAGAGGTTGCAGGATGTAACCGCATCACCTGAAGTTTTCTTTAGCATGTCATTGCGTAGCACTGTCGAAGTTATTGATCATAGTTTCCAAGGAACAAACTCTCTCTCTCTCTCTCTCTCTCTCTCTCTCTCTCTCTCTCTCTCTCTCTCTCTCTCTCTCAGGTTAGTGGATTTTGATAACAGTTCAGAAAGCTCATTAATTTTATCTGTACATCAGTAACTCAGTAACTCTTGACGAATTTCGTGTTTCAACCACGCCATGATCATTGTATAAAACTGTCAGATTTCAAAGTAACTTAATACTGTTTACCCTTGGCGAAATCATGTCAACTATTATTAACACGTCATGTCAACCATCGCAGATCACGCATTGCAGAGCGGCTTAACCGAATAATCACACTTCTTTACGCATAGGACCATTGGCAAAGTAAATACTGACCGTACAAGGCGTTAGTTCCCATCGGAATTTACATATTTAGAGTCGTCATGGCCTCTCAGATGTCATGGGTTCGCGTCTCCCCCAGGCCGATTAAAAAAAAATTACTGGTTCTGTATCATGATCAATTACTGAAGTGTTGGGTGGTTTGTAGTGGGAGGTTGAAACTAACATTTTTTGGAAGCTTGAATTTCAAAGTCAGTGGCCCCTGTGTGTTTGTTCCATGTGAAGAGGTTTCATTTAATTATTATATAATAATAATGATATTAATACACCACATGAACATAAGTTAGAGACACCTTTATATCCTATTGGTTGGGCCAAGATACAACTCTTGTGTGGTGCCATGTTATACACATATTTTTTAGCATGTGTTTGTATCATGTGGTTCGTAGGTAAGCCTTTTGCACCTGTCGTGGTGATGAACCTGTTATTTTAATGCTTCGTTCGGCTGGCTTGTTCAGTGATTCTAAGTGTGTGCGTTTTGTTTTGTTGTTTCTAAGGTCATTGTAGGCTCTTCAGTGAAGCCTGTGAAAATTCATTTACTTTTTAATCGAGTCTAAGTGGCTTGTAAAATCTGTTTTATTTGTTTTCGTTTAGATTTTAATTGCAGTGATGCAACATGAGTTGCTGTTGAAGTAAGTTGAATTTGATCCAGTAAAACAGGGTATCCCAAACCAAATTTTGTAAACAACAAAATAATGCCATTTTACAAGCTGGGACACGAAAAATTAGTGTTTTTGTTGTTGTTTTTATTTTTTTTGGGGGGGGGGGTTGTTTTGTTGTTGACTGTCAACGTGTATTAATACTGGGTTTCTTAACTTTGAATCACAATGCAGTCATGAAAGCGCTCTCTCTCTCTCTCTCTCTCTCTCTCTCTCTCTCTCTCTCTCTCTCTCTCTCTCTCTCTCTCTCTCTCTCTCTCACTTGATAATTTAGAAATAATTCCAATTTTGAGACACTGCTCATCCCTATTCAAAGAGTGATTAATGACTGACTATTTTATTTCGTGGTCCTCGAGAATATATTCGTATTAGAAAGTAGATATAAATTAATGTTCTAGTCTCTGCTTACTTTATTAACGAGTTATCATTCGCTCCCCTAGCATTATCTTGCATAACTGTTGCTAACTAACGAGACGGTTAAAACAACGATTGTTATACAATCTCTCTCTCTCTCTCTCTCTCTCTCTCTCTCTCTCTCTCTCTCTCTCTCTCTCTCTCTCCCCGGTGACTCGCACTGTCATCTATCTTATTCATCTGAGGGTTTCTGTTGTAATGACTCCCGTTTGGCCGTCCGCTCTTTTACGAGTGATGTACCAGACACCAATCTGCAACTTTTTAAGAATATTGCGTTGTTCTGTGGGCCTCGGTGACCTTGCACTTGTCCTCGACTGGTGTAAGATCAAAATTAATTTATCGTGTGTGTAAGAGAGAGAGAGAGAGAGAGAGAGAGAGAGAGAGAGAGAGAGAGAGAGAGAGAGAGAGAGAGATTAAATCCTGAAGATTAAATATTAATTATAATATATATAATATATCTATATATATATATATATATAGATAGGTATAGAGAGGTAGATATAATATATATATTATATAGAATATATATATAGATAGATAGAATTAGATAATAGATAGATAGATACAATAGATAGATACTATAGATTATAGATATATGACCCCGCCCCGGGTCGCGTGGGATTCCAGTCTTACTGCGGGTCATGTGCAAATCAAACGCTCTGGTTTAAATTAACACAGTAATTGTATTTTAGGGTAACTTACACAAGGGCCCAAGTGAGATTGAACTAAAATCCACAGTAACCGTGAGTTAGAGGCTGAGGGGGGAACCCGACAGTGGGCAGCAAGCTGACCCACGTCCTGCCTATTTCTTCAGTGAAACTCCCCACTTGGGCATTCCTCTCAGTTCCCTCAAGTCCTCGCACCCCCCCCCCCCCGATATCTTTCCTCCTGGATGTGATTGGTGTCTGAGGGCTTGTCAGGGTCCCCTCCCCTAAGCCGTGAGATCTTCAAGGGACGCTATGAATCGTGGATCCCGTGTCAACGGTCTTCATCTCGGGTGGAGTTCGTTGGTGTTAGGCCTCACCTATTTTGGCACCGATGGCCGGTAGGCCTAATGAGGACTTCCGTCTGGGAGGAAAGAGAGGGGGGCGGGGTGCGGTTTGTGCCCAAGGCGGGCGCTTGTGTGGCAGTGGAGTTCCCCTGAGGAAATGGGCAGGGCCTGGGTCTGCTTGCTGCCCTCCCCTCAGCTTGGATCTAGCTCGGGTGCGACGGTAATTCTTGTACAATGCGCTAATTGATCAATGATATATTATCCAACTATGGGTCTAGTGAGATGCCGATTCAGTGACTAATGGTGCAGCGACAATGATCTGAAAGGACATTGGAGCAGACAAAAGAAACAAGAGCACGAAGGGCCGACGTTGAAGTGATACGTTAAAATAAAATTACTCCTGCCTTCACGTAATGAATGGATTAAGTGACAGAGCGGAGGATGGCACACACACAGTCGCGCTGGTGAAATTATTCAATACTGAGCGCGTGAAATGGTGAGACGGGCGAATGAATACACTCAAACATGTGCTGTGCATAGAAAGGCCGAGTAGAAAAACTAGTAGGCAGTGTAAAAGCGAGGGAAACGGCTCAAATGCCTCTGCGTTGTCGTATGCAGGGTCTAGGTATATCCCTTATTCTATATGCCTTTGGTATATCTAGACCGTGTCCGTGTTCGTATGAATAGAGAGATGACCGTTGACTGGCGTTTATCTGTCCTTCAACGTTATCGCGGGTTGATGGTTATCTTTTAAGAAAAAAAATTATATTGAACGTTCTCCCGTGTGAGGTGAGGTGTTTCGTTGCTGTCAGATAGCGATTTTTTTTTAATTCACTGTCACCCCCATGTTTTTTTTTTTTTTTTTTTTTTTTTTTTTTGTTTTTTTTTTTTTTTTTTTTTTTTTTTTTTTTTTTTCTTGACACCTGATGTTTCCAAAGCTTGCAAGTTTTTACAGTTTCTTCGCACTGTGAATTATTGCTGTGAACACTCTTTCCAGCGTATGAGATCATACCAAATTAAATCTAGTTCAAGAGGGGCTAAGGATCATTTTCCTTTGAATATTGTTATGCAGTCTCGCAGCGAACTATTTTTAGAGTATGATAATATTGGTCCTTGAGATGGCATGAATTTAATTGGTGTAAAGGCTGTCTAAGAGTTTTTATATTGAACGATATGTGTATGTGTGTGTGTGTATGTCGTTTATGAGCGTTCATATCTGCATCATGCTTTTATGTTGTGATGTTCAAGCGCGCACGCACACCCCCAATACGTCTGACTAGGTCATATTAATGAGCTGGATTGCCATGTGTGTTTCCGAAATTCCCAGGATGATTACAGTAATACTAATCATTGCGTAGGTATCATCATGGAAGTAAGAATCCAGCCAGACCTTTCATTTTATTATAATAATTATTGTTGTTGTTGGAATTTAATGTTTGGATAATTCCTTTTGTTCCTTTCCAAGCATTATTTGTAGTGTTCTTGCGCACTCGCACTTAACAGTCTGTAAGGGGTTATAGTAAATTGTAGTGAACATTTTTTTTTGAGAACGGCAAATGCACGCGCAAGCGTCTGAGACTGTAGTATTGACAGTTAGTCAGCTGTATTGGGATAGCGATATGTAAATTTTTAGTAATGTTAGCTGTTGCTTTTGCGAAAGCTACTAGAAGTCATACGAAAAAGGAAACTGCAGTGCGAACTCATCTTTTAAATTCCACGACGGATGCTGAATGTAGCGTTTCGTAGAAAGAAAGGGCGACATTGTTTAACAAACTACAAATAACGAAGAGAGTTTGGGCCCCGAGATGATGTGGCAACCGAGGGTTGAATTCGCCACGCGGTAAAACGTACCAGGCAGTGTGGCTGGGGGTGTGTTCAGTGTGTATACGTGTGCCAGTGGTCCCACCATAACAGGCACTTCTATCCGTCTCTTGATTTTGTGTTTATGTCGAAGACGGCTTGGCTATGAATGAACGCCTCAAGACCGAGAAAGTCCACTGACACGTTTTTATGACTAGAAATAAATGAAGTTTCGTCTGGTCATCTGAGCGACATGACTGTGTTTGTTAGGCCCCATTTCGACCCAAGATGATGTGTTTTCTTCCCCATGGAACAGTGTCCTCTTACTTGAATGTCGGATATTTTAAGCGAGTGTCATCAGCTGCTGGTTTGTGATAACGTTATGCCGTTACGTAGTTAAATATGGTTTAATTGTACACGACGGACCTTGGAAGAAAACGCAAATGACTGCTATTTCAAGAATTGTGTAGTTTGAAGTTTTTCATTGCGTATCGCTCACTGCCGATGGAGGAGGGCTCTATTCTCTTTAGTTATCGGTCGCTTTTTGGCAGAGGAGTTTGTTTCGACCATCAGCGCTAATGAAAGCGGCAAAATATATGCTACTAAGAAACTAATGAGAAGAAGTGTTCGTGGAAGTTACGACTGCGTTAAATGTTTTCAGCAGTTTCTTATCAGAACGGATTACCAAGGTGACGATGAACTGAGCTGTTTTGCAACACGGAAAATAGCGGGTTTTGTTGGTGACAGGCGTTTGCAAGTTCATCCTGAAGCTCTGTGTTTGGATGTATGCAGATTAATATTAAACTGTGTTGAGTGTTTATCGCTCATCATGATTCGACATTTTGTCATAGCTTACTGTTAAGTTGTAACCATGACCACAGAGATAAAGATATTGGAATACATACTTGTTTATTATTTTGTAAGCAGCATCCATGAGGCATGTTTTCTTTCTCCAATACCTAAAAGTCTGGGAGGAAATAAAGTAACTCATTCACCTCTTTATAGCCCAAATAGATATTCTTGAACTTAGGTTAGAGACTCGTCATTGAAACTGGGTTACCTTTCTCTGGTGTCATAGTTACTTTAGCCATTCTCTATGAATCAGTGTTACAGCAATTTTTAGTTATGTAAGCATTCAAACTAGGATCATGAGCAGTCTTTCAGTAATATATGTAATGTGAGTTAAGTTACTTATTACAGTTGTGAAAGAATAAATTTGTATAATGCCCTTGGCTAGCAGTGGGAACCTGTACATTTTGCTGATTATAACACTGGAGCATGTTGCAAGATTTAGCTGAATTTGCATTTTTTTTTTTTTTTTTTTTTTTTTTTTTTGCTAACATTGCCATGAATATAAACATTCACTCAAGTAATACATATTAGCAGGGCTCAAGTTTTTATTGTGCAGTGTGGTTAAGTGTTGTATGATTATTCTTGATTGTAGACTAAAGTACCTAAATAAGAAAGAAGGAAATTAATTCTTTGGATTTTGAAGTATTTTGAGTTTGGAAAGTGCTGTTCTAAAATACTATTACCATGATGGATCCAAGAGGTGAAAAAGTCCCTTTTACATCCACACATGAGGCGTCATCTTCCTGTGGTGGAGAGGGGCAGGAGAGTTCAGATTTACTGGTGCATCAGAATAAACTGCTCTCCAATAAAATCCAGCTGATTGAAATGCAAAATTTAGAACAGCAGAGACGCCTTCAGCAACTGGAAAATTTGATAATGGAAATTACATCTGCCAAGTCTCTAGTTAAAGCAGAACAAAAGTCATCTTCAGGTATCCAGCAGCTGGATAAACTTTCAGAGTGTGGTGGAAAAGTTCCTGTTCAGTGCTATGCAGCAGGAGAATATCATGGCATGGATCAAAAAACTTTGAGTCATTCTGACAAACTCAAAACTTTGCAATGTACATCACGTTTTACTGTGAAAGACAGTATGCACACAAACGTTCCTGTTGGCAATTATGGAAGGATAATTAAACAACTTAGTCTAAAAAGAAAGGGTAATTGTAGTGAATCTGACTTTTATCACAGTCAGTTTGTCAAAGATTGGCAAGTATCTAGTTCAGGAAATGAGGAACTCGGTCAGTCTGATGATGTTCTGAGTATTATGGAGGAATTTGATCGTACTGCCAGAGAGAATGGTGTTATGTATAGCATGACTCCCGAAGGAAGTGTGATCAGTGCAGAAGATTTGTGCAATTTTCAAGAGTGTTTAAAAGACAATTGCGAAGTTATAGGGAATTGCAATTCTGTTGATAATGCAGATTATGATTTAGACATCCTGGCAACACCTGCATCAGAATTACTTACACCATCATTTCAGTCTCCTGCTCCAACAATCTCACAGTATCCAAGTGAGAATGGACCCATGATTACTCCACAGCCTTGTCTTACCACACCTGTCTTACTCACATCAGAGGCCTTAAGAGCTGTGGAGAGGACACAAGATCAACAGTCTAACCCTGCACCAAGGTGGGGTCTTCGTGACAGGTTTCCAGTCCCTGACAGAGAGGAAAGAAAAAGTAGTCATAAACATTGTTTAGATTTCAAGAAGAGAAAAATGTGTCTCTTTTCAAACCTCCTTAGTGGATTAAATCAGATGGCAAGTTCATGTCACGAAAACAGTAGCCCTGAGGATGACAAATCAGCCAAAGAAAGTTGTTTGAGGGGCCAAAGATTTATTAATCAGAGTAATCTAGAACTGCCCTCCAGTAGCCCAGCCTACAGCAACAAAAGCATTAGCTCATCCCATGTCAGGGAATGGAGTCAGTCCATGAGGCATGTTTTTCTCTCTCCAATGCCTGAGAGTCTCGTTGGGAACGAAGTACCTCAGTCACCTTTTTGTAGCCCAGATAGCTACTCCTCCACTTACATTCGAGACTGGAGTCAGTCATTGAAATTTGGTTACCTGTCTCCAATGTCAGAAAGTCACTTCAGCCACTCAGAAGTTCAGCTATTCTCCAGGAATCCATGTTATGGCAACTTTTCCAGTTATAGTAAACATTCAGACAAGGATCATGAGCAGTCTGTCAGTAGTTTACCTCATGTAAGTTGTTTCTTATTAAAGTTTAATTCATCAATAAGTATTGCTATGTTGATAAGATACGTTAAATACATTTATAGATGAGTTTATAGATGATGACTGTAACATTACATGCATCTTGTGCAAGCCGTTTTAATTGAAATTTATATAAAGTTTCAGGGGCCATTTCAGTAGCAGTCTACAGTACAATATGCATATCAGTATTACCTTAACAAGAATGAAGTGATGTCTGAAAATTAGTGTTCTTTTACATTTTCCTCTAGGTTAATAACTTGCTTTACAATAATTATATTTGAACCTGGATCAGCACCATCAGTGACCAGAGTGGAGACTAAGATCTACAACTTCTAGGGGTCTCTGTTATTGTTTAGGAAATGACAATAATTTATGTACATTTATTTTAGAAGTTGCATCGATTTGACTGTGGCTAGTTCATGTAATGTGTTCTTTTCTTCAACAAGAGTTTTTTGTAGAAATTTTCAGTCACTGATGATCATTTGATGCAAATGCAAGTAAATAGGTGCCCTTATGGTTGAGCCTTAGGTACCATGATTTAATTTAGCAGAAGTGAAATTTCTTCTGGTGGGTATAGATACCTAATTTAAATGCACTATTATTGCTTGTAAGTGCAGGCTTGTGGTTGAGGTGTGGGCAAAATTAATTTTATAGAATTTTTATCACAAATGAAGGAGAGGATAGAACCCAAGCAAACTATAATTACATAGTCCTAATTTTTTGGTTTGTTATTTTGTATCTTCTAACTGATTGTGCTGTCATCAGAGTTAATTTATCCCTCCCAGCTTAACAGCTTGAATACTATTGAATAGTCAAGTTAAAAAGTACTAGCGTTTGCACGTAAACAGAAGAACACACTTTCTTTTTCTGTAAAGATATTACCCAAAGGGTCATATCACTACACTTGTACAGTATTCTTTGCAGGTTTGGCTGCTTGAAGTAATACAGGTTATCTTTATTCAACAAACATTCATAAAGCAAAAATGTCTGTACAATCAGCTTTTAAATGTATGGTTACAAACTATTAAGTCGAAAGGTGGTGGCTTGTGGTAAATTTCCTCGCTAAGACCATTACACTATGTAGACAATCTACTTTGCTCGTGGGCTTCTTTATTGCTCTCTTTTTTTTCAATGTGAATACCGCGAATAGACGAATTTTCCGTGAATAATGTTCCATAGAGAAATCAGTGAATCAGTGTATTCAATTTGTGAGCCCAGGTTTACTTTATCTGATTTTCATGTTGTACCCAAAGACATTGTTTTTATAAATGAACAGTTTAAGGAGGGAGATTATACCCTATCGGCTCCTTCTTTTAAAGGCCTATCCTTCCCATTTGCCCCTTTTAATCCGTGAGTCTGTCCAAGGCGTTTGTTGATGTCTCCTGGGAGCAGTAGACTTCTGGGGGTTCCCTATTGCCTCGACCTTCCTTCAAAAATATTTCCATTCTTCCATGTCTCCCTTTTTCATATAGGCCTAATTAGATCTCTTTTTGGACCTTTCTTGTGATTATCACAAGCTACTGGAGTTCCGCACTTTTAATTTACTTGTTTTTGTGTTAATTTACTGTATATATATATATATTATATATATATATATGAGAGAGAGAGAGAGAGAGAGAGAGAGAGAGAGAGAGAGAGCTATTGACATTTAAAAAGGATTGTGTATGTAGAGTAGACAGATAAGAGAACACAGCATAAATGTACATAGGTTACACAAATAAGATTATTGGCAGCTATTTAATTTATTATCTATTCATAATATGGTCCCCCGTTTCGTTCCAGTAAGTATTCATAACATTTTCCATGTTGTTTGTAAGGCGACAGACTCGTTAATGAGCCAGTGACAGCGAGTGTTTTGATGAGGCGCGGGCTGTTTGACATCGTTATGCCTTGAGGTCAGCTTAATACCTGGGAGAAGAACTGGCAGAGCTGGAAAAATTTTTTGCCACGTTTAAGAATAAACTTGTTGTTTTATTGTTGTAAAATGCTAGACTAGGGCTTTTAATAATTGCCAAAATTAATCAACAACCAATTATATTTGTGTTGTATAACTTTTGCTGCCTTCATATACAATAAAACGTTGAGTTGGAATATTTGATGTGGCAGCGCCGGCAACGTAGGAGACCACGCCTAAATCGCCATGAAGGAGCCGATTGGGTATAGCTGGTTACAATATTCCTCGTCAACTATTTTTGCAGTCTTGATTTGTTGTAGCAGTGTTGGTAAATTGATGTTAAAGTTCAATTGTTAATATGTGGGTGCTGAGCTGCCTACAGGCATAACTTTAATTGGATGTTTTTTGTGTCGAGTTAACCTGTATTACTAATGTTTAAAATAAAGCAATACCACAATGGTTGTCTTCATGCAGTATCTTTTTCATAATATTGTTTAAGTAAATTATTTCATTTGTATATATGTTTGTGTTTTTAACTAGTACATTTTTGTAGAATTTAATTTCTTAGCTTTTGGTGGTTCTGTCCAATGGCATGTTTCTGATATTTATTGCATAAAGGAGATTAATAAAATTAACCAACCATGTTAGGTTTTCAAGTTTAGTAGATCTTTTTATTTTCTTTTATTTCTAACTTTTCTTTTTTGAACCCTTCTTTCAGGATTCAGATGAGGATATAACTGATTTGATGCCCGATAAGTCGGAGAATGCAGATGATTGTGAGGTATAATATGCACACACATTGTGTGGCTAGTATTTTACATCTTTTTCTATCATTTGTTTTGGTTGCATTTTGAAAATACTAATGGTCAAGCCCTGCATTTTTTATTTTTATGCAAATTTTTCCATATTTTAAAATATTCAATGCCTTTTATTAATTTTTTATGTAATTTTTTTTTCTGAATGATAATAAATGTTTGTGAATGAGTTGGAGTTTCTGTTATTTAAACTAACTCCAGTTTCATTAATTAATTTTAATGCATTCTGTATTCCACACAGGTAACAAAGTCTGACGATTCTCTCCGTATGTATTTATTTTTTTGTTGATGCTAATCTTTATTATGATTTTGATTTAGATTTTCCCAATTTTAAAGGCATCTGAAGAGGAGGACTTAGTGGTTGATGAGGTGGTTTCGCTCTCTATGGGTGGAGGAAGTTCAGCATGCAACAGTACTACCCTAAATACTCGCCAACGTTCTGAATCTGTTTGCTCAGTAACAGGTCCTTGTGTACCACCCGACCTCCTCCTCAACACTGGGATGCACAATGTGGTGAGTGGTCTGTATACCATAGATATTCATCAGTGGTTTGTCAGACATCCCCAAGTTTTAAGGTTTCTAATAATTTTAATTTTTCATTTAGTTTTATGGGTATGTTAAGTGTTATCAGTAAATTATTATTGGCTTTATGAACAAATAAGTAATTTATTCCTTTTCCTTGTTATTTTGTGGTTTTCTCATTGGTCAGTTCTTGCTGGAACAATGTTATGAGTTGTCACTGGATTCTCATTAAACTATTTTATTACTACTTATTTTGTATATTGTAATTAGAGCATTTCAAATCACAAGTGATTGTAGAGCCTAAAGTAAACTGAAATGTACATAACCAAATTGTAACCTAAGTTCTGTACTACGACACCCAGATTATTATGCTCATTTTAATTAACATTCAAGATATGATATTGTGTTTTGCATATTAATGAGCACATGAAGGATATTAACTTATGTAGCAATTTCTGTTTTTGATAAAGGATAATGTGAATCGAGTTATTTCAAGAGTGGCCATGGCTGATTTGTTTTTCTATACATGCAGGTCGTAGACAACATCATTTCTTCTGATGTTGAGGAGGAAATTGCTGGACTCTTGGATGGTGATTTGCCATTTGAGGACTCTGTGATAATTCCGGATGATGGTATCATCTCTGCTCCTCAAATTAAAGTGGAATATGCAGAATCAAAAGTCAGAGTGAAGAAAGAGTATGATGATTTATGTCAGGAGGATTATGTTAGTGAAGACACTGAAGGTGAAAATGAAGAACAGACTACATATAACGAAGACCAAATTGAAAATGCAGAATCTCTAGTGGAGACCAAAGCAGGTAGGTTTCTGTAGTTCCCTGTGTCAGATTGATGTTAGAGAATTTTCATACTTTGTTTCCTAGAACACCTGTTTTTTTTTTTTATTTAATCTATTTTGAAAGTTCGATTGTTTTATTCTTGAAAGATTACATGAGAGTATCTATTGAAACTCAGAATAAGAAAAAAAAAGTTGCCCTTAGTTATCACTTACTGGTGATAATTCCATCTCTGTACAGGTGGTGGATTTAGAAACGTAGCTGACTTAATTGGAAATAACTCGCAAATCTTCACATGTAAAAAGGTGAGTGTGTAACGTGTTTGGGAAGTAGGGGGAAAGTCAAGGTAATGCAAGTATTAGCTGGATCCTTCATTATTTCCTCTACTGGCCAAACTTCATATATTGACAGTGATTCTCAACTCTTGAAAACTGTGATGTTTTTCCTGGTGAATGTTATATTACTTTTTTCTACAGGTTTTGTACACTGTAGATGATATCCTTGTGCAGTGCTTTTCATTAGTATATCATATATTTAATAATTCATTTAATAATTGATGGCTTTGAAAACCATGTAACCGTTTATGAAAATTGCCATGATCAATTTTCATGGGCCAAACCCTTTCAGTGTCAGAAAAATACCCGACGAAACACTGTTGCTGTTTTTAGGACAGTTTGTTAATTATTGATAACCCTAAACAAAAAGGAGAGACTTGGTAGTATATGATGACATCTCTAGGGTTGATAAATTTATTGTATCTTTATGAGGAGCATTGATGATGTATTATAATTCCTCATGTATTCCTTATCATATGGGAAAGAACAAAGCAGACCTTGAGATGGGCTTCTCAGAGTGTGTTTTGGTCTTTAGCTTGAAGTACTTCACAATGGAAGTTTAGGTGTCAGGGTAATCATTAATTTGGTTAGTCGTAGGTTTTCTTCCTAGATACTTGGGTCTTTAGAGTGTTTGAAATTTTCATTCTCTATACTGTACCTGTAGGATGGCTAGAATCAATGTTGATGTTACATTGCTTAAGCATTTAGCAGCATTTGTAGGATAAGTGCAAGAAATGAAAACAATTCATGTGATGAAATAAAGTTTTCTTACAAATCTTATTGTTCCTAGTCTTCAGTTGCATGATCTTCTGGTTATTTCATGGTGCTTTTTGAAGCTTAGAATTATTAGATTTTTTTAATATGATATATTTGTTTGTCAGATAAAATCCAAGGGAAGTCCTCAAGAGAAAACTATAAATGTTGATGGACAGGACGTCAAATTGCAAGCTGGCTCCATTATTTTGGCTGTTGTCAACGAGTCAGGAACTCTTGTGCCTCTTCCTCAGCTACCAGTTAAGGGCTCCAAGTTTGGAAGAGCATTAAAAGTTGAATCATCCCCTGAAAAAGTGTCTGAGGAAGAAATTGATGTTGAAACTGTTACAGAAAAGGCTCCAGGTAATAAAGAATTTATGGTTTTGTTTAGAACTTTTTAACTTTGTGTTAGTTACCCCTGACACTGTGTTAGTTACCCCACTTGTTTCAGGCTTGTATTGTCACATGTTTCCAGAACTTCATCCTTTGTGATATATTTAAGGTGTAAAGTATAATGTACATTTTAGTTTAAAGATTATCTGGTCCTTTGAGATAGCAAGGTGTTGCTAGAATTTGTATTTAGATGAAGAAGCATTCATTGTATCAACAATTTTCCACCATAACAGTTACTACTGATATTCAGTGTTCTTTTGTAAGGGTGATGATGTATAAGGTGTTACTTTTACAGGTTTTCTTATTTCAGATGTTGGCTATTATTGTTTTGGATAATATTAAATGCTAATTTTCTTCAAAATGTTACAGTACTTGAAGCTGGTGATTTGGACAGTTTGCTTGCACAGTTTGAGGCATCAGAAGCTGTTAACACATCAGGCATTGAACACAATACTGCTAAGATAAAAAACAACACTACTTCTGTGCCTGCAGTTGTCACAAATGCCAAGATTGGTCGGCAGACTTCAGTATGTAGCAACAGTAATACTCCCCAGGGGTCACCTGTGCATCAAAAGATCAAAAATGCTCTTCCAAAAGAAGTTATAGAGAAGATTAAAGGTAATGCTGTTCATTTTTTTTTTTTTTTTTTTTTTTTTTTTTTTTTTTTTTTTTTTTTTTGCTGGTATTCCACACACACTACTCTTTATTACATTGTTTTGTACACCAGCAATGAAAGGCATAACTTTGGGAACATTTGCACTACATAGAATTTTATCCTTCTAGGCAGCCCATTGAAAGATTAGTTTTGAACTTTGTTGTTGAGTTGAACTGGGTTGTAAAGATGAATAAAACTGAATCACATACTCTTGGTACTTATTAGAATTAGAGCTGAAAGAACTTGGAGAATTGTTGTTCTGTGTGATTAGTTTAATGGCCCTTTTTGTTTATCCAAGCACAGATGCCAATAGTCCCTTGCGTACACAATTATTTTAAACTTTACCGGTTTCCAGCTGGTGCTGAGTATTTATCCTAATGTTAAGACCTCAGGTTTGTAAGTTATGAAAAATACAAATTAATTACAAATTTTTCATATTTAATTGTCAACACTAATTATGAACTGAATATAATATTTGTAAGTTGTAACATACTTCTGTGGTAAGTGTTGAGGTAAAGTCTCACAGTAGGTAGGTGGTTGACTATGTCTCTAAAGTATATACATACAGATACTCATGCTTAAAGCTATCACTACTTGATTGGACTGTATGGGAATAATAAGCCTTCAAAATTCTCTGAAGAAAGATAATTATATTTTTACTATTGTTTTTCTGCCACCAAGATGTTTCAAGATAATTATTTAATCTATGAAATATTTATGTGCAAACTGTGGATTGATTTTTTATATTTTAACAGAAATGAGTGTCAGTTTTCTTTGCTGTACATTAAGGTGGAAAAAACAGTTTTACAAAAAAGGTTCTGGATATTTGCTTATTACAAAATTACCTTAAGAATTTGTGGTTTTTTAAAAAGAATATTTTTCAGAATAAATGCTAAAGTAGTTGTTAAAAAATATTGCTTAAGTAATTTGATCATGTCAGCCACAAGCACATGTTTTCATTCTCATTGCAATTGTTTTAATATTACAGCTTCAACTAAACGTAAGAGCACACAGATGTTGTCTGAACCTTTGCTGGTACGAAAGGGTCGAGGCATCAAACAACCAGAAACAAACCAACATCGCAAAAAATCCCATCGGTCATCTCCTCATGCAGTAAAAAACGTTAGTTGTTTTATATAATAAATAATTTCTTTTTTAGGGTTACAAAGAAATCTTGAGTGTAGCTTGGTAGGAAGTACTAGTGTTAAATGCAAAGGAAGTACTAGTGTTTAATGCACTGTACTGGTACTTAAAAAGTGCTGTCCTTGTAATTCATTCATTCATAAATTTCTGGGACGTTTCATTCAGTATGCTTGCAACTAAATGCATTTTTTTCACGTATTAATGGTAGACAGTTGGAGAAATTAACTTATTTAAGTATAAAGAGTGGAGTTTAGGACAAAAAAGTTTGGGTTTCAGTACACTACAACAAAAATTATTGCAAGCAAAAATGGAATTTCAATTTGCAGAGCGCTGTGGCTGAAATGGTATATCTTTGTTACAGCTTGGAAGTGGAAAACTATCTCTAATTTTGTCCAGTGCCTCCCTCTCTCTTTAGAAGTTCAGATGTCATGCAGCAGAATAAGCAGAAGTGTTTATCTACATAAAAATCATGGGAAATATTGGAAAATATATTAATTTGTTGTCAAGAAACCCACCCCAAAATACAAGAAATCATTTTAGTAAATTGAAGGGTTTGGTATTGTGTTTTTCTTTTAAATCTTTGTCAAGTCAGATTATTAGTCACCTTTTGCTTTTTCAGATCACTAGTGATCGTGTGCCACCACCATTGGATCATGATTACTGTTGTTCACCAGAGAAGCAAAAGAGTAAAGGGAATATTACAGAAAATGCTTCACAACCTGGAGACTACTTCAACAAATTACCTGATTACTATACTGTTGCAGCATCAAAAAATGATAACAAAAAGGCCAGCGCTACTGCAGATGACAATCATGACGACAGTGGAAAAAAGGATAGTGGTGTCGAATCTGGTGATGTGAGTGATGCTAGTGTTGAAACAGAAGATCGGAGAAAAGACATAATAACTGTAAAATGTGGAGCAGTGACTGATAACTGGGATAGTAATACAAAGAGTGATGTTCATATAGCAGCAAGTAAAGATGAGGATGTATATGACAAACTTCCTCCTTACATGACTGACATTGGTAACACCAAACCCAAAGTTGAAGTTGAAGTTGAAGTTGAGGAAGAACCTGAAAAAGAAGTGTGTGAGCAGACAGAACAAAAACAGGAAGTAAAGAAGATTAAAAGGAAGCTTAATTTATCAGAGTATCGACAAAGAATACAGAGTGCTCATAGTAGTCGATGCCCCTCTCCAAATCAGACAGATGCATTGTCAAAAATTCCTACCACAGTTCCATTGTCACTAGGGGAGTTGATTCAGAAAATGAAGGATGCAGAAAAAGAAAAGGAATCAGTAGATACTCAGATACCTGAAGAGAAACCTGAAGATCCTGCAGTACCTGTTGAAGATGTGGAAGAAGGAGAGTTGAAAGGAGACTCAGATAGTGAAGTTTTAAAGGCCTCTAGTACTGATGATATGTCAGAAAAACTTTCTGAAGTGAAAACTGAAGTCAAATTGCCATTTGGCAGTTCTGTGCCAGCAAGTAGTCCAGTGACCTCCAGCTGCAGGGAAAGCCGTAAAAGCAGTAGTTCTCAGGGTTATGCCTCAAGGAGGTGGTCTTCCTCTAGTCATAGTAGAAGCAGGAGTAGAAGTAGAAGTAGAAGCCCAAGGAGGAAACATTCTTCTCACTACAGGAGATCATCCAGAGGGAGGAGAAAAGGAACTCGAAGAAGAAGTTCAAGATCTTCAGTGTCCTCATGCAGAAGTAGGAGTCGGGGTTGGTCTAGATCAAAGTCAAGGTCTTATTCCAGATCAAGAGGGAGAAGTTCCTCTGAATATAGTGATTGTTCTACATGCTCAGGTAGCTCTAAATCCAGGTCAAGATCAAGGTCACACTCCTATAGGAAAAGGGAAAGGTACATTTTTCAAGTGTTAGTTATTGGTTGTTTAATCAGACTTATGTATCACAGATTTTAAACAAACTTGCAGTAGTCTTCCTATCTCACTCTTCATTCATGAACATCTTTTGGGCCAGCTAGTTTCAAAATGTATGGTAATGTGAGATTTTCTTTATACTTTCTTGGCATTGAATTTTTAAGATCTTTCAAAAACCTATTTAACAAATAAAATATCCCAAACCCAGGCAGTTGTGCTATTAAATTAATCTCTTGTGAATACTGCACTTAAAGAGTCTTTGTGGAAGTAGAAATTTATTTTAATTCAAGAAATCTGGTCAGTTACATAGCAATTATCAACAGTTATTTGAATTTTTAAAATTTATCTCCAAATTCTTTTATTGGATACAGAAGTTACTCAAGGAGATATTCAGGTAATTGGGACAGAAGAAGAAGATCCCGGAGTTGGTCCCGATCATCTCGTTATAGCAGAGGTCATAGGTCTAGATCCCCTAGCTGGAGAAATTCTAGAAGGTCAAGATCATCATCAAGGAGACCTGTAAGACCTAGGAGATCGGTATGTATAACTAATTAATTATTTAAATTTCTTTTAGTGCTTGGGCTTGCTTTCATGTAATAATTGGAGGCTCACTGTGGGATCCAATAAAGCTAAATTTATGATGTCAGTATAGTAAATGTTAACAGATATTCCAGATCATTAAGGACTGGGTTTTGTTAGTAACTCCTTTGCACAAGGTTGGTTGCTAACTGTAGTCTGTGGAATTCAATATGATACATCACTTGCTACATCATCTGGTGATCTTGTCGACTGTACTATTTTGCATTAAGACTGTCAAGTCATTTTACTAGGTGATTTAATGTCTAGTAGTGTCTAGAACTACACGACAAGCACCAGAAAAGATACGTTAAGGCATACTAAAATGCTGTCAATAACTTGTGCCATTCATGTTGAAAACCTATTTTGGGAATAAACTGCACATATCCTGGAATACTCAAATTATATAAAGATTATAAAAGCTTCAAGGTTGTCAAGACCAATCAGCTTGAATAAGCATGAATGAATTTGGTACTCATTGGTGATAGGCTGTATTGCTTGGGTTTGTGCCAAAATCTCATCTTCCATTCCATTCTAATAATTATATTGAGACCAACTTCAACATGTTAACTGCTCGATTTCTTGCTTGATTTGAATTTGAACTTGATATATTCTGTCTTATTTTCAAGCACTGAATGGCTGAAAGCGCTCCAAGGCAATCTTGAGTATCGAGTATGAGGCCAGATTTAGTGAATGAATTAGGCCATAAAGTCAATCAAGTGCTTGGCTGTATAGTTAATTAAGTCATTGGATAAGTTTTATTTCATATTTATCATCAGGTTTCCCTTGGATATTGATTGTTAATTGCACCTCCAGCTGAGGGTACCTTTGATTAGCTAGATGTAAACATTTTCCCTCTGTATTGCAATAGAAGGAGAAAATGCAGACTATGCCACCCACAGACCTTTGTAACAGGTGTTAAGTGCTTAGACTTGATGCTTGTTTTCCTAAATTTCCCTCTTCATAATTAGGGCCAAACCTTCTTTGGTGTTGAGAAATAACCCAGCCTGATTGTCACCCACCATCAGTAAAGCACATTGTAAATTAAATTGTTTTTGTTTTTCTTTTCATTACTTTAGAACCCAGTTAATATTCGCTTATTAAGCCGTTGTATCGGAACCCCTGCCGATAACCAGGGACTGCCTGTATCCATCCATCAGTCCTCTCGCAAGCACCTCCGCTTCATCATAATTCAATGGGCTAGTGTATCAATTCAAGACTGCTTCGGACTATTGTCCACTCCGCAGGTAGAGCGCCTCAGTGTCGTGGTTGGTATGGTGTTTGCTTCCCACCTTGGTGGTCGCGGGTTTGATTCTCTGCCATTCCATTGAGGAGTGAGAGGTGTGTATTTCTGGTGATAGAAGTTCACTCTCGACGTGGTTCGGAAGTCATGTAATAAAGCCGTTGGTCCCATTGCTGAATAACCACTGGTTCCATACAACGTAAAAATACCATGCAAACAAACCCTTTTTTCAACTTGGACCCATTCACATGGAATACGTCTTCTGAGGTATCTTGGTGATTGGCCAGCCTGGTAAACTTGTTTAAAGTTGCTTCAGGACTGAGATTGTCTCCTGGAATTTTGTTGCAGCCTAGCCGTTGCGATAAATCTCGAGAAATCAGACCTCATACCCAAGGAGAGGATAAAGTACGTACTTGGGCATGCTGACAGGTATGGCAGCAGTGAGTCTCTCTCCCTTAGACTCCCGGATCAGCAAGTTCACGAAGATAGCATAGTATTCCTGTCCCAGCAGGAACAACCAGCCTGAACGTGGCAAGTCGTTCTCAGTCACCTGTCATCTTTGGAGAAGCTGGTCCCTTGTGGGCAACTTCACCTCTGGTCCCTCCAGTGGAGAATGAAGGAGTTTTATTTGAATATTTTTGTAGCCTAATCTTTCCTTTTCAATACAAATGTGCAATTTACCCACCTGTTCACGTTTTTCGGTCTCGGTATACTCCAGCTTAAAAATTTGAACAACACCACAACATAACTTACAACCCACAAACTCTTACAAGACAGAGAGCTCTCTCCTACTATACCAAACACCAGTTCCACGTGTCATCTACTGCACGCTCTAGTATTGTTTACCTTTCCACCACCGGCCCCCGCCATCATGACTTCTATGACGTCACAACACAACTTGAGTACATCAAGACATTTTCTAAAATCAGACATATTTTTCATACATTGAACATAGACCACATTTCACCTTTACAGAAAAAAAATAAAATAACACTTACTAAACTGATATTTATAATCATTCCGGTCTCATAGGTCCTTGGGCAACAATTTTTGTAGCTCATCCAGTTCCCGAAGTGGGACAGGTAGCATCTTTACTAAGAGGTATGGTAGTAGAAGTGTGTGTGTGTGTGTGTGTGTGTGTGTGTGTGTGTGTGTGTGTGTGTGTGTGTGTGTGTGTGTAACTGGCCTCAGAGGATAGGTTCCTTGACCATCATACGCTGAATGGACACATATAC
The DNA here is from genome assembly GCF_015104395.2 of Macrobrachium nipponense. Lineage (NCBI taxonomy): Eukaryota > Metazoa > Arthropoda > Malacostraca > Decapoda > Palaemonidae > Macrobrachium > Macrobrachium nipponense. Next base: position 51,359,594 of record NC_061090.1, on the reverse strand, counting down.
AGGTGAGTGGTCAGCCTTTCTATTCTTTCATTGTTATGTTCTAAAGAAGGAAATCTTGCCCTCTCTTTAAAGAACAAGGGGAGAGAGGAACAGACAATAAATCTAACTAGTTACTTGATCTTACCTTTGTGGAGTAATGCTGCTTTAAACCCCTCATTCAGTTACCTGGGCTATGAGGCAAGTGGTTATGCGACTCAGCAAAGGAAGGTGTTGGGGGTATCCCTCACCTATCCCACCGGTAGTGCAACTACCGAATAACCTTGTGTAGAATAGCTTGCTCTATCTTGCGCAGAAGGTAATTCTTATGTAAAGCCCGCAAGTTTGTATGTTAGGAAAAATACAAATTACTTTTTAAATTGGTCATATTGGAGAGTCTGGCCAAATAAAACTTACCTGATTGCAGTAGTTATGCATACATGTGTTTGCAAAATGTGTAAGATACAGAAAAATCATACAGCATTATAAAAAATGTCTCTCTGTGGTTCATTATTTGTATTTTCATTAATGCACTGTACCAAATTCAGTAATTATTATTTTTTTTTTTAAGTGAACTGAATTCAAATGGAATAGTAAGGCCACAGGGGCCATTGACTTGAAATTCAAGCATCCAAAGAATATGGTGTTCATTAGAAAGAGATAATAGAAGGTAAAAGTAAATGCAGAGAGCAGTTGTTAGGAAAAAAAATAATAAATAGATAGATAAAAATGTAAAGGACCTCTGGAACTGATAAGTTTGACAGCAAGGCACATGTACTGCATATTTGTGCTGCTGTTCAGCAAATTGGTCACATTCACAATTGATTAGGGATCAGTTGTGAATGTGAAAGATCTGTTAAAAGGACATCTTGAAAAATTGACAATGAGACCATTCACCAGTGGTCCAAGTCATAATTGCCCATGTTAAGAAACAAACACCAACACAAACTAGTGTATCCACAAGAGTCAAGAAATAGAGAGGTTATGTAGTGATACATATAGTTTTCAGGCTGTGGTTGTGTGTATAATTATGGTAAGGTAAAATATGCACTTGAAGTGCATTTAATACTACTTATTGCAGTAATTAATACTGTACTGTATTAAAATAAATGTCAATGAAAACATTTTAATCCCAGTCAAAACTGCCAAATTTCGTCAGTATGGAATAGAGTAAACAGCAGTGTTTTGCTTATGAGTGTTGAGGTTGTAGGCAAGACTGTTGCACTTTTAATGAGTTAGAAGTTTTGAGTGCATCCTTACGCAATGAAACCAAAAAGCATGACCTTGTAAGAACTTCCTTGTTCCTGTAAGGAAATTCTATTATACTTTTGATTAACAATTTCATTTTACTATGTTGTACATCTACAGAACAGATTTTTTGATTTGTTAGATGTTTTTTCAATCCTTTTTTTCATCAAAATGTATTTTATGACAAAAATCATACAGGCTGTTGAATATGTATTGCTAATTTCAAGACCTCTCTGCTTAGTAATACACCCCTGTGTTGGTTAAGCAGCTGATAGATTTTAAACTTATTTTTTCCATTACTATTTATTTTTTTTCCGTTTCCAGTTCTGGCGTAATTGTTTTTTTTATACAAAAATAAATAGATGCAGCACAGTTATGCTCAAGTTTTTGTTAACCTCCAAACCATATTTTTCAATTTGTTTGCTTTCAAATAAAAAGAATTACTTTTTAAATGAAAAAAATCAATGATTCAATCATTTCATTAAATCAGTTTGACTTAATCATTGCCAACCCTGCCTATGTACAATGGAACAAAATCACATTTAAAAAATTCATATTAGGAACTATTTGTATCATTTGGTCAACAATGATTAACAGTAACACACACACACACACACACACACACACACACACACACACACACACACACACACACACACACACACACACACACACACACACACACACACACTTGTACAACAGGTACACTGCATATGTAACTATATGGGGAAAAAGACAATGTACTTTTTACTTGAAAAACTAAAAATACAAAAGTACTTTTAAATCTGGTAAGGTTTGGTCCATTGAGTTTTGGTTTCAGTGAGGAATACAGATTCTTATTTTGTTTTAAAATCTTGTCTCTATTGCTATTACAAATGTTTTAGATATGTAATATGTGTATGTGAGGATATGTTTTTTAATTTTTGTAATTATTCACAGGAGGATGAGGACAGACTTAAGCAAGTTGAAGAAAGGCGGGTAATTTATGTTGGTCGCATTACTGAAGGTACAACAAAAGCAGAGCTTCGTCGGCGATTCCAAAAGTTTGGTACCATATTGGATATCAGTGTACATTTCAGGGAACGTGGGTAAGTAGTATGATAACTGAAGTAAAATTACACTTTTATCCAATACAGTAATACCGCATTCTTACGTGATTCAGTTTTATCTAATACAGTAATACTGCATTATGTGATTTGAGGGGTGGGAATTCACAATAACGAGAACTTTTCATTGGAACCTAACTAATTATACACAAGTATTTCTGAGACACACGAACTGAAACGAGAATATTTTTTAATCCTCAAGAAACCCTGCAAAAGTGTTTGTTAAATTTATATGTAATTTATAGGTTTTCAAGCTCTCTCTCTCTCTCTCTCTCTCTCTCTCTCTCTCTCTCTCTCTCTCTCTCTCTCTCTCTCTCTCTCTCTCTCTCTCTCTCTCTCTCTCTCTAATGAGAGAATTTTATGCTACATGTATGTATGTTTATTAATATTTTCAAATAATAATATAACTGAATACAAAGTTTATGTGTGATGGTATTTTAAAGCCTTTCTATTTCACTCTTTTAAGGAAGAACAATCTCTCTCTCTCTCTCTCTCTCTCTCTCAAGGAGATGACTGATTTTTTATGGTACATGTATATGTTTAATATTTTAAAACAGTACTGTATATTTGTGTACAAGACGACCGGAAGTGAAGACAAGGTAAAAAATTATGGCAGATTTTCATAAATTTATCTCATATATCTGTATTAAAAGACGACTGCTAAATTAGGAAACTGTCTGTGTATAGGCTAGCTTTTTGTTAACCATATTTACTCACGTATCATGTGACTTTTGAAGACCTAGTTTTAAAACTAATTTTAAGGGGTTTGCATCATACATGAGATGTAAAATTAGCTTATATAATATTCACTTACAGTATCGTAATATGAAATACAACCTTAACGAATATGCATCTTTTTCATGGATCTTTAAATAAGTTATGCTTTACTTCACTGTATCGTTAATATTTTATGTAGACTATTTTCATGTTACTATTGCTTCATAAAATGCAAACATTTGCATTGTTTACGTTTTTGTGAAGTTGGACAATGATACCATTGGGAAATTTTTTTAGGCATCAATTTCCATTTAAAGGTAACTATGGGAGGAAAGTTTTGTTCCATCTGCCATACACATTAAAATAACAGTTAAATGTGTTCTTTCATGCCCAGTATTTTGATTGAAATATTTTTCTCTCCAATTTTATTTACGGGTAAGTGTGATGGTACAGTGAAGTTTAGGGCAGTTTCATCCATGTTGCCGATGCAAAGTCATTTATAGCGAATAAGGGTATACAGTACTGTAATGTAAAAATATATCGGTTCTATTCTACTTGACGTCATTTGTAACATAAATACGGTAATTATTTACTATCATACGATGGTTGGAATGCAAGCAAAAGAGCTGTTGTTATCCGATTCAGTTGTTCTTAGCAAAACGGCTGCTTTTTTCAGTTCTTTTTGACTGTATGAGTATAGCATTCGGTCAGTAGACAATGATCTGGTGGAGAGGTTGTCAGAACAGAGGGAAGTCTCTCTGTAATTACATGTATGGTGATATACATTGGACTGGTGATTGGGGATGTGAATATCACTTCACACTGAGTAATCTTCAGGTGAATCAGGAGCAGTGAACTGGCTGGGGCACATAAGAACTCCGATCTGATAAGTGAAAACATACTCTGTATCAGAGTAGACTAGATGGATTACCACCAGGCACATACATCAGTCACGTTACAGGAAACTGACCGTGGATGGGGGTCTTCCTCTTACCTTGGTAGAGTGGGAGTATGCAATAACCAGGTTTTTGACATAGACTCAAAAGTAGTTTAGACTCAAAAGTAGTTTGGAACATGTGTTCCAATTTGCCCCAGAATCCGGGATAATGAGCCAATGCAGCACAGGTCATAATGACAGATACATTTCTTAGTCATGCTCAGTACGGTGTGAGTATGTGTGAAACCTTCAGCAGGGCCGGCTTTGACTTGTCAGAGTACTCTGTGGTTATAGAAAGAACTACGTCACCTAGAATATGAAGGTAGTAGACGTAAAGGAACAGGCCAAACAGGCGATCAGTCAAGCCTACTCCTTGTTTGTCAAGTTGTACCAATGAGGTTATACAGAAGAGAAGGTCATCAGAGGAATATGGGCCTTCTGGCATTAAGAACATATTTGTTAAATGATCGTGATGGTTGGTCTGTGACTGTGTCGAAGCTCAAAATTGAGTAATGTTAAGGAGGTGTCTGTCTGTTCATTGAAATTTGAGAGTGGGTTCTTTTTTATGAAAAACCACTCTCAATTTTCCTGTATATATATAAGGTTGCCCAGAGGTCCTTGGACACAATTTCCTTGGGTCCTTTGGTGGCTGCTCAACAATGGTATAACTCATCCACTGGCGGGTCAGTTACTATCTTGTCTAAGATGATGGTATGAATGTGAAATGGAGGAGTTAACTGGCCTCTTTCCTTTTCAAATATCTGTGTCCTTTACTTAGGGCAGTAAGAAGAGAGTACCATCATAAGCTGGAATGGACAAGGTACAGGTGAGTGAAGTGGCCATACTGTTAGTATCAGTAAGATACCTATCAGTAGCAGGACATTCCTCTTTTTAGCAAGGGGGAGAGGAATGATAACAAACCTACATGAGTGGATGAATTGGTTTGTTAGGAGAACAGATCTTCTTATCTTCCTTGGATGCAATGAACTATGACATTGTGTAGAACCCAGAAGTCTGACTCTATGATATTCATGCGTCTTAGATTTGGAAATACTGGTCAGTTGTTTCGTAGAATTCTGGTATTCAGAAAACTGATCAAAGGTGGCAAACTCCCAGTTGGTTAATAGTACTTACCTCCCACCAAGAGTAAGTCTATCCTAATGTTAAGATTGAAGGTTTGTTTCGTATATGAACAAATTACAAATTTTTAACCAATTTGCATTTTTCATAACTTACAAACCTGAGGTCTTAACATATAAAGGCCCACCTCTAACCACCCCTCTATCAACTAACCTGGGTTGGAAGAATAACTAATGGGGTCACGAGTTAATGAGGCTTATGTCGGTGGCTCCACATGTCTCGTGACCAAGCAGATGCCAATAGTCCCTTGCGTACACAATTATTTTAAACTACCGGTTTCCAGCTGGTGCTGAGTATTTATCCTAATGTTAAGACCTCAGGTTTGTAAGTTATGAAAAATACAAATTGGTTAAAAATTTGTTATATTTTACCAAAATGATGAATTTTTAATGAAAAATGAACAATTACATTTATCCTAAATATTATTGCTACCCCAATTACACTAAAATTTCTGAAAGGTTACCAAAAGATAAGTGTTTCTGTGAGGGCAGCCGTAACTCTGTTTACATTTTCTCAGCTGGGCTCATATATATAAAAGCTGATTTCATTTATATTGAATTATTTCTCAAACATACCAATAATACATAGTGTAATAATGCTTTTACTATCTTTGTTATCAGTTTACATCATAATGTGAATCTTTTTATGGATGTCTGTGGTTATCACACTGAGGCTTAGGGTAGCTTACCCATAAACATCACTTGGAATTCAGGGTTTGATTTTTATAATGGTAGTATAAGACAACCCCCAATTTTTAGGGGTGAATTTTAGGATTTAAAGGTCGTCTTATATGCAAAAATATATGGTGTTAATAAGATTAAATAATGATAATGTTAATATAACTTTAATTACAAAATGCACATGAAAATATCTTTCCTTCATCTTTGAAGAGAAGCTCAAAGCCAGAGCTGGCAACTATGTGTATATGATAATAATAATAATAATAATAATAATTAATAACTTGAATTACAAAATTAATATAAAATATCTTTTCCTTCATCTTTGAAGAGAAGCTTGAAGCCAGAATAATAATAGTATATCTTTAATTACAAAATGAAATTGAAAATATGATAGGTGGGGGTAAGAAGACTTCTAAAAGTAAATGGGTCAGAAGGGGGAAAAGAAGAGAGAAATAGTGTACACACACACACACACAGAGGCATCTCTATTTTTACCAACTATTTATTTATATTTTTCAGGGGTTATGTATTAAAGAAACTTTTAAATTTAATTACAGTAACTTTAATTTCATTTAAAAGTTAGCTCAATGCTTTGGGAACGTGACTGGGAAATTTCATTTAAAAGTTAGCTTAATACTTGAGCATGACTAGGGTCATATTTAGCTAACACTTTGAGAGCATAACTAGGCTCATATTTAATGTCCTAATTTTAGAAATAAGCATTTATTATCATTTTTAGAGACCGTGCCAAACTTACACAAAAATTCAACTTGTCCGAGGGGGTCTGGAACTTAATCTCGTGTAAGATTGAGGTATTGCTGTACATAAGTAGCGAAAAGTACATGACTGGAAAGTAATGAGCAGCATATTGCAATAACTGGAAAAAACAATGATAAATGTAGGAAGTGGGAGAACACAACAGACTTCTTAGAGTTGACCCCTTCCCTTCAGAGCCAGTTGAGTGTGAGCTTTCAGTTTGGCGTGACAATCTGTTTGTATGGAGCGTAGCTGTAAGATAGGTAGCAATGAGTAAGACCATCATGAAAATGAGAATATATTATTTAATGCATGTCGCTAACATAGTGGAAGGCTACATTAGCACACTAAAGTGAGTGTAGGTACCAAATTTAAACAAACTGCAATAATTGTAAGATTATAAGATTTTTTCTTAACATCTAGTAGAGGCATTAAAACAATTAACAAAAAGAGGGTGAGGGTAGCAAATGTTAAACTATTAAATATGTACAACAAAGCACTAATGTGGTGCTGCAATTAAATCAGGCTGGTAAATATGTTAACTTTATTAGACCTAACAGATTGTAGCCTAATAGCAAAGAAATGCTGCTAAACACTGATAGCTGCCTAAACAATCACTATAAACTGTGTACAGTGAAACAGGTGGCAATATTTGATGATCACTTAATTATTGTACATTAAAATAGCTACACTACAAAACTTCAAGCACAAGACCCAAAGGGGAAGTGATTTGCATTAATTAAGAAGTTAAAACACTTTAGTACAAGTAACAGTTTGCTAACAGCAAGGTAGACAAGTGAGGTGCTCACTCAACTGACCCAATTGTCCCTGAGTGCATGCTAATCAGCACATGGACATTCTTATGCGTTGGGAATGGTATGCCTAGCATTTTTAGTAGACCACAAATTGGGCCTGATTATATGATGGTTTCTCTATTGAAATAGTTTTTATAGAGAAAATTAATGGTGGTGTAAGAAATTTCACTGTCTAGTTGTAGAACAAGCATGAATGTAATAATTTGTATTTGGAGTATCTGTAAGTGCGAGCTGGAATGGACATTGAATCTTGGTAATGAGATAGGTAACTTGGAGATGTGGGAGAGAGGGCCACCCTGCTCTTGCCACTCCATTCTTTCTTTTGAGAGAGTATGATTTTGCTTTTTTAACCCTGTGTGCTCTTTGAAATTTGGAGTAGTAGCTTGCTAAGATTCCCTGATACCTAATGTTTTGATGTAATTCGATACTTGTATTTTTTTGTGCTGGCGTGGGGATCGTGGGTGACCTAATGGTCGTTTCATATATGCCATATCAGTAGACCCACATATATTTTGTACTAGCTAGAATGTGCTTCCTTGCTTTACCCCAGCAGGAGAAGTTTGGTAAGAAAGAGAGGAGGAAAGCTAGGAAGATTTGCAGAGTTCATTGGCAGGTATCACTCCACCAGTGACACCACTGAATCCCTTTGGCTTCTTGCAAGTGGCTACCACCTTCACCTGTTTCATCCCTTCATAAGGGGGTGGGGCTAAATCACCCATGACTGACAAGCCTATTCATCCTTTATCTGAGGCTGAGTAAGCTAACATAGAATTTATGTATTTCACTACTTGTGAAAAAACTGGACTCTAGCAGGAATACAGTGACCAACCAACCACTGATGTGTCTGTCTACTGTTGCTGTAGCAGTTCTGGTGTCTTCCATTGCTATAGTTAACCCTCTAGTGGCTGTGGAGATGTCTGTAGAAAATCAAGTTGATGTTGCAACTTACTCCATTGTGCAAGGTAACTAAGAATTCTGACAAGTTGGAGAAGAAGATATGTTTTGCCAATCTTTCTCCTTCTCATTCCCATGCTTTGTTCTTTAGCATAAGAAGGGGATATCTAAGGCTAGTCAGAAGTCCATGTGAACTTTTCATGATTGCTCTTCCTCATGGCAAAAGAGCAGAGGTGCCAGTTCACTGTTTGGTGATTGTCTTACCACTCCAACAGGGCTAGTACTATGGCACATGCCCACTTGGACATGAGGACTGTCTCTGCACCCTCCTACTGGGTGCTTCATGGGCTCACAAGAGAACAACAGCACAGCCCCTCAATCCCCCTCCCTGGGTCTGGTCTGTGGACCAGGTCGAGGTTGCAGCTTGGGGGAATTTTCTCTAGCAGCTGTTGAGTTGCAGCAGGGTGAGCTTGAGCAACTTGTTTGCCCTCTGCAATCTCCTGAACAAGCAAGAGCTCTTTCTCAGTCACCTGACAGGGGACATTGAGAAGAAGAAACACCCCCCCCCCCCAAAGAGAGAGAGAGAGAGAGAGAGAGAGAGAGAGAGAGAGAGAGAGAGAGAGAGAGTTCAAGGTTTGCATTCTGTTGAGAAGCTTTGTTGGAACTGGATGGTAGCAGGAGGGAGTGGAAGGTTGGTGTGGCCCTGTTGTACTCTGGGGGAGGGGGGGTTAAATTGGATCTCTGGGGAGCCTTTGGTCCTGAAGGACCTTCCCCTTGGAACCCCTTCAGGCCATCCTAGAGCAATGTCTTTAGGAGGTTATTCTGCAGTTTCATGAGTATGAGAGCAGTTAGTAAGCTCATGGAGTTTGAGAGCAGTTAGTTAGCTCATGGAGTCTGCTTACTACCAAAAGATTCTTCAAAATCGTTCTCTTGCAGCATACACCTAGTTGATATATACACATTAGAGGATGCAGAGCCTTTTCCTCACTAATTGGATGCATCTCCCCCTAGAGAAACTCCATTAGGATGACTTCTCCAATGCCACAGCCTATCTCTTGGCAGACCTGTGGATGAACTCACACCAAGCATCCAACCAGTGTCTGAACCTGGTTGATGGAGAGGTAGTATTGTCTTCTCTCCTTATTTTCCCACTAGGCGCCTCAAGATAGTAGCCTTTTATCATGGAATAGTTCATATTTGGGGTAGTGTACGTATTTTCCTCCAGGAAAAGAAAGGGTCACTGTTGAGCTTTGTTAAAGGACTCTTGGGACTCCCTGTTCACTGGTGCTGGCGTAAGTGCTTTCCTCCAAGAAAGGTAGAGGTCATTGGCGAGTTTTGTTGGAAGGACTTGCTATTCACCTGCGCAACATCCTTCAATCCCTTGCAGGGAGTGAAGGCACCTGTTGCTGAATTTTCGCATTCAATGAAGCCCTTGACATCTGGTGTGTGGAAGTAGCCCTAAGTTCAGCTGCTCACACAGCAGTAGTATTCATCTTCGTCTTCTAGAAAAGGATGGGGAGCCTTCTCATGCCTGCCTCATATTAATTCAAGAAAAGAGGGAGTTGAGTGTGGCACTATGGAGGAGTAATGATAGTAGTTTATATTTGACGTCTCCAAAAGTTGTGAGAGAGAGAGAGATAGATTGGTGGAAGAATGAATGGGAGTGGTTAAATGGCAGTCAGAAGCATGTCTGTTGTGGCGCTCTGTAGTATGTCAGTGGAAGTCTGTTACGAGAGTCGTAAGCAGTGAGGTGTTTGGTGAAGTCGGAGTTGGTTTTTGGCAGTAGTTATCCTTTGGTGGTTAGTTGATTTTGTGGTATTTGATTGATTTTGGTGTTGTAAGGTTGTTGTGCGTGTGTTTGTCTGGTTTTGGTGAAGTTGAAGAGGTTGGGAGTGCATTTTCGGTGTCTGTGAGTGGTGGTTGGGGCAGTGTTGGTGTTGGCGGGTTGTTGTGCTGGGGGAAGTCGTGTGGTTGTCGTGTTCTTTCGGGCTGTTGGTGTTCGTCTGCAGTGATTTGTCGGGTTATTGAGTTGTTGTGGGGTTGTGGGTCTCGGGTGGTTGGTTTGTGTTTGGTTGTCGACGGTGGTTGTGTGTCGGCTAGCCTATAGCCTGCGGACAGCACAGCCTAGCCCTGAGTATCAGAAGCCAGAGGTGAGTACCTGTTTTGTGTTTTTTTGTTCTGTATGTAGGTATGGGTCAATTGTCCTGCTGTATTTTGTAGTGTAAAGAGGAAAGTGTGATTGAGGGTGGGTTTGGTAGCCAGACAGATTTAAGTTTATGTGGGGGAGATTTGCTGCTTGCTATTAAGCTTGTCATCCCGCCACATTATTTTTTGGCGCCCGAACAGGGACTGCTGGTGTGGCAGCTGCAGGACGATTGGTCTAGTCTAGTGTGTATGAGTGGTGAGAAAGTTTGGGATGGAAGGATTGAGTGAGGTGGAGAGGGAAGTAAGAGGACAATTGGAAGTGGAGAATGAGAGGTTAAGGGTAGAGTGTGAGGAGCTGAAGAGTGAGTTAGAGGAAATGAGAGGAATGCTAAGGAGTGCAAAAGTGGAAGTGAAAGGAGTGGAAGAGAGAATGGTTGAGAAAATGGACGAAAAATTCTTAGTGATGATGAAGGGGTTCATGGGAGAGGGAGCTGTAGGAGGTAGGCCTACTAGGTCTTGTGATAGGCCAGAAGTGGTAAAGAAAGTGGAAGAGTGAGTGGATGAGAGTACGAGCGACGAAGGTGACTTGGTTGTGATAGGTAAGGAAAAGAGACAGGATAAGGATGAACCTGAGGACAAGAATAAGAAGGGGGCTGAGGAAAAGACTCAGGGAAAGAAGGCTAGTAAGGATGACGGACAGGATGAGACTAGGACTGAATACATTGGTGAAAGGGCTGAGAGTGATTTAGATTGCAGTGAGTGGAAACAGGTGGGTAGAAAGAAGGGTAAGAAGAGCGTAATCAGGAGCATGGATGTTAGTATGGAAGTTGATTTGCTGTGTTCGGACGAGGTTAAGAGGGATCAGAATGGAAGTAGTGAAAGTGAGAGTGAACGGGAAGTACGAAAGGCTGTATATATGAGAGAGATACCTAGATGTGCACAATACGAGGAATATGGTAGTAGGGACATAGGGGATTTTTTTTAAGGAATATGAGAGGTATTGTGAGGCAAAGTATGGGGATAACAAGAGTCGGGGCAAGAGAGTTGGGTAGCTTTTTGACGGGATTTTTGTTGAGTATGTATGGGGTAATGATGAGTGTGGGGAATGTGCCTTATGAGTGTGAAAGCCAGGATTGTGAAAAAGGCGAAGAGGATAAAGAATAGTGTTAGATATAGGAGAAAACATGGTTTTGATGAGGTAAGAATGAATGTTGGTGGTGAGTCGTCGTCGATGTATGTGTGCAGGTTGGAAACATTAGCCAAGAAAAAGTTCGGGGACGAAGGGATTAATGAGTGTAAAGAGTTAGTGAGGAAATTGTTGGCAACTGTGCCTGAGAGTGTGTACGAGTTTGTAAATCTGAAACGTAAGGAGAAAATGCGATGGACGAATGAAAGGTTGACGTGGAACAACATTTTGGAAATAGTAGAGGATTATGAGTTGGATGGGTGTATGAAAGAGAGTAGAAGTGTTAGTGTTAGGACTGAAGTAGCTGAGGTTATACCAGAGTTTTAAGAGCTATAGGGAGGCAGTTTTGGAAGGACCAAGGCGAATGGCAGAGCGAGTGGTTGATAGGAAGGAGCATTAGAGCCAGTAACATAAGTATGGTTAGCCCTAAGAGAGATAGGAGTGCAAGCGTTGGAAGAGTAGGGTTGGTTAGTCGTGAACGAGAGCAGCAGTGTTACAGATGTGGAAAGTTAGGGCACAGGAAGAATGAATGTCGGTGGGCGTTGGGAGCCTGCTTCGGGTGGGGGCAAACATGGCATTTGGTGAGCGAGTGTAAGAAAGATAGGGATATTAAATATTACAGGTGTGGGCAAGTAGGGCATATAGCAAGTGGATGTCGGGGGTACGCGTGTGACTGAGATTTGCGGGAAGAATGGACATTATGCTAGGGTGTGTAAAGAACAGCGGGCAAAATGTGTTTAATGTGGAATGGAAGGTCATGTGGTGAGTGTGTGTAGGCAAAAGAGGATGAGTCAAGTTGGAAATTCAGGAAACTAGGTACTAAGGGGATTCAGTTGGGTGGGTCCTCTGGTGTGCGGGCAGTAAGAGTGATGCATGTGTGTGAAGGATTGTTGCATGGAATGGATGAGGTTAGGGCACACCATAACCAACTCCGTAAGTGGAGGGAAGTACCACAGTATGTTTGGGAGAATGCGATGAGTGAGTGGTTGAGGGTGAATAAGTGTGAACCAATGGTCGGTGAACAAATGGGTCTGGGAGATCGACAGTTGGTGTTGGTTGAGTATGGAAGAAAACAGAAGAGTGTGAAGAGAGGAAGTGGAAGGGAAAGGCGTGAACGTCATGGTAAGGGGTTGGTTGGTAGGGTGCAAACGGTTGATAAAGCGTGTGCTATGGATGACTTTGAGGGAATGAATGATACTTGTAGTGTATGTGGGTTTGAGTTGACAGGGACAAATAAGACTTCAGTGAGAAGGAAACCGAGTAGTGAGGAGGTAGTTGATAGAATGGATAAGTCTTTGCGGGAGTTTGAGAGAAGTATGGATGAACTGAGTGGTTTGGTGGCCGAAATAGGGGAGATGTTGGAACCACAGTTAGTAGACATCGGTGAGGTAGTGAATGGAATTTGGGAGGATGGTAATGAGGGAGATAATGGGAGTTTGAATGAAAGTGGTTTGGAAGAAGTGAATGGCGATGCAACTGAAAGTGTATGATGGTCCTCAAACAAGATCCAAGGGGCCTGCATCTGAGCATCCTTGGGGGTTGCAAAAGGCAATTTAGTGTGAATGTTGTGAGTGTAAGGAGACGTTGTCAAATGTAATGGGGGAGGTAATATGGAGGAGTAATGATAGTAGTTTTTATTTGACGACTTCTCCAAAAGTTGTGTGAGAGAGAGAGAGGGGTGGAAGAATGAATGGGAGTGATTAAATGGCAGTCGGAAGCATGTCTGGTTTGGCGCTCTGTAGTTTGTCAGTGGAAGTCGTAAGCAGTGAGGTGTCTGGTGAAGTCAGAGTTGGTTTTTGGCAGTAGTTATCCTTTGGTGGTTTGTTGATTTTGTGGTATTTGTTTGATTTTGGTGTTGTAAGGTGGTTGTGTGTTTGTCTGGTTTTGGTGAAGGGGTTCGGAGTGCATTTTCAGTGTCTGTGAGTGGTGGTTGGGGCAGTGTTGGTGTTGGTGGGTTGTTGTGCTGGGGGAAGTTGTGTGGTTGTCGTGTTCTTTCAGGCTGTTGGTGTTCGTCTGCAGTCATTTGTTTGGTTATTGAGTTGTTGTGGGTCTCGGGTGGTTGGTTTGTGTTTGGTTGTCGGTGGGGTTGTGTGTCGGCTAGCCTATATCCGGCGGACAGCACAGCTTAGCCCTGAGTATCAGAAGCCAGAGGTGAGTACCTGTTTGTGTATTTTTGTTCTTGTATGTAGGTATGGGTCAATTGTCCTGGTTTTGGTAGCCAGACAGATTAAGTTTATGTGGGGGAGATTTGCTGCTTGTTATCCCGCCACATTATCTTCACTCACACAAGTGGGCGGGTTGCCTGGCATGCCATTGGGGAATTTGGAGCAACTGGGAGCAAAGTCATTGGTCAAGTTGCAGATACCATCATCCGTTGAAGGATGTCCATCGTCCCTTTTTACGACATTATTACAGTTCCCGACTTCTCTTCAGATTTGTGGAAATATTAAGCCATATTGGTGGAGAAGGAAGCAATGAGTACAATGTTCAACAGACTCAGGTTTATGATGCAGATTGCACATTCAGTGTTTAGATTCCATCAGAAGTGACTTCATGCTTTTGATGTACTTTCAGAATGATTACTTTCAAGTACTTACTCATCAGGACTTTTGGAAGTACCTCTGCTCTGCTCTGCAAAGAAACATTTTGTGTTCCATGGGTGCAGCCATCTTGCTCATAGAATAGCCTTAACATACTTGGTAGATAATACATTGCCATGTGACCATTTACTTTTAACAAGAGGGAAAGCACACAGTTCAGCTCTTTTCTGAATCTATTACTTGGTAATAGCCATAATAAAGCTCCCACAGACTTAAGTCCTGTGGTTCCTGTCACCATTCTCTTGAAATATTGTTCCTTCTAGAGTTCTCACTCATTATTTGGTGGGAGGTTACAGGGTTCATTGCATACCTTGCTAGCAAAGGCATCCAGGAACATGGCACAACTTGCTTTTGTAACAGAGACTACCCCTTTCCAAAGAGGTAAGTTTCCATGTAAGAACGGTGGTGATTCTTCCCCTGTAAGAACAAATTTTTGTAGTTTTTTTTTCCTAGGTATACAATCCAGAGCCTTTCATATAGGTTTTACCCACCTCAACCACCACACTTTGGCCTTGCAACTTAAGGAAAGACAAGTGTAGCAGTAAGTGAGTGAAAGGTGCCCCTCCTCCACCAGTTAGTTACCTTGTTACCAAGATTCAATGGTCGTTGTTGTTTGTGTTGGGGATTATTTTGTCAATGAAAGGCTTTTGTTTGTATGGCAAAAGTGGTAAATCAAGAGCAGCGGAGACAGTCTAGGAAAAAAATTCCTCTCTCTGGCCACCCTAGTTACTAACAGCTCTTGGGGCCTAAAATCTCCTCAGATTAAAATGGGTGACCCGTTAAGAAAGGAGAGAAAGAGCTTGTGTGGTTGGGTTGGCAAGTATCATGATGGCCAGGTGCCCCCTGTAAATAAACTGGAATACATTTTTCCCAAAGATGCTTTGTGCAAGCTTTTTTGAAAATTGACCCAGTTCTGGGGAAGTTGAAAAGTTAATTTTTGTCCGATACACATGCAAACAGACAATGAACCAAGTTAGATAAAAAGATGTCACTGAACTTTCAACTCCGTGAGCTAATGAAAATATGTCGGTTGTATCTTATCAGTTATTATGAATTATCAAGTAATAATTTACTGAAGTTACAAAGATGGAGATGGGATTAATACTAATTACTTCATAAGCCTGCACAAATTCACATTCTGACAGTTGAAGAACCACGCCTGTACTCACCCAATACCACATTATGTACATGCAAAGTTGCATTCTAACAGATGTACAAACACTCAAATAGTATATTTTTACTGCCAGTTTTGAGTGAGTTCCAAAGAAAATTTGTATTTAACAGGTAGTAACATACTACTAAGTCAGAACTGATGCACACATAGAAACCAAAACATGAAGAGGAAGTGAGGATAATAACTTTTTTATGTACTATTGCTAGTGCCCAAATAATTTTAATGTTGAAAGATCATGATTACAGTAATATGCATTCTTAATGGTTAAGACGACATAGCGCGTAATTTATCTGGTATTATCATTGAAAAGATATAAATTACTACTGTTGCTACGCTTCTTGATGGAGTATATGAATGTAAAATTATTTAGTTTAAGACTGCAAAATATTAAGAGAGTAAGTGATGGTAATAACTTTAGTGTTTCTTTATATTATTGTTGCTACCGTCCAAATAATTTAAACATTTAATCTTTATAATATGCATTATTAATAATAAATCATACAAAGTAATGTATAGATTGTTATTACTCTTCTGGATATAGTATATGTTGCAGTGAGATCTACATTTCCCAAGTTTCCAAATTTCTTACCAGTTCTTTTAATACATAAATGCCTTTCCAGGAGAATTGCTGATCCTGTGGCCTTTCAGCATTTTTTTTTTTTTCAAGCATATGTAGTGCATAAATCAGAGTGGTGGTATATTAATTAAAAAAATATTTCATTGCAGTTATGTGGGTATTCTGTACTAATGAAAGTTTATGTTACAGGGATAATTATGGGTTTGTAACTTACATGAACAAAGATGAGGCCTATAATGCTGTGGAGCATGGGAATGATGACCCTTCATACCCTCGTTATGATCTGTGCTTTGGAGGACGAAGGGCTTTTTGTAGGGTTCAATACTCAGATTTAGGTGAGATTAATGTATATTTTTTCTTATGTACTTTTATTATGTATTTACTGAATACTATAAAATTGGTGATTTATCCATCTATTTTTTCTATAAGTGAGGAGACTGACTGACAAATTTGTATGTCTTAGAATTTATGGATTACAGGAAAGGGGACATTTAGTCCAGTCTCTCTCTCTCTCTCTCTCTCTCTCTCTCTCTCTCTCTCTCTCTCTCTCTCTCTCTCTCTCTCTCTCTCTCTCTCTCTGGACATTATCACTGAAAATATCGTAAGTCCTCGCTTTATGGCAGGTGTATAGCTTTATTGGCGCTCATAGCACCATTAACTTGCCTATTCTTGCCACTAGTGCCGTCAATAGTGCACTGTATTACACATTAAGTGGTATACAAGTTGTTAGCATCAAGCAAAATAGGTGTTGACTGACTATCTAGTGTGTTTATAGGGAGTTTTTACATGTATGCTGGCATCTTTACTTACAGCTCTGGCTCTTGTGCATTTTCAAAATTTTGCTGTTTCATTACCTCTACCCACCTTTTCAAGGAAGCTCAACTTTGATCGCTTGGCTTCTTCAGCCTTACTTGTTGAATTTACAGCAAAACTGCCAATTGAAATTTGCTTTAATCAAGGGTCTCTTCAATGTTTTTTTATTTTTTTCAAAAACCCTTTGAAAAGAGCAGGAGAAATGAGTTCTTTCATCATCAGTGTACAGATTTGTTTGTTTGCATGGTGTTTTTACATTACATGGAACCAGTGGTTATTCAGCAGTGGGACCAACAGTTTTACATGACTTTCGAACCACGTCGCGAGTGAACTTCTATCACCAGAAATACACATCTCTAACACCTCAATGGAAGGCCTGAGAATTGAACTCGCGGCCACCAAGGTGGCACATCAAGACTATACCGATCACGCCATTGTGCCGCTCTGTACAGACTTTGTTGCTTTTTCTTTTCCATATTTGAAACTGTATAGTAAAATGTTTGCAAATGCTTCCAGGCTTCAAATTTTAACTGTTTCTATAGCAGTACGAACCTTTACCTTCATAAATAAGGTACTCCAGCACTCTCACGCTTTGGTTGTATACACATAATGAAAGGAGACTACTATCGGGTAGGCGTCCTGCATTGACCTATTTTGGTGTATCTTGCCCCAATGTGTTCCCAGCCACAATTGTGATCAAACGTGTCTTGTTTGCAAGGATAGCCATTGTGCAGATGTGTTAAAATTGAATTGTGTTGATTGTTAGCCATGTGTAGTTTAGTTTGTCGTCAACTGTGTGTACCCCCTTTCTTCTTGGGATGGCTACAAAGGATGTAATGCATGAAATTCATTGTTGGACTGGTAAAGAAAGGCATGTAATAAGTGATGGTTAGTGAGTCAGACTACCACGACAAGAGTGAATGGTCAATGTCCTCAAGGAAGGCTACAGACTTCATTTTGGGAGAGAGCGAGAGGTCCATCTGTCAATGCAACCAATTCCATTGTATAAAAGTGCGTCGACAAAAGGCGAGGCCCTCCAAGTAGAGGTAAGAACTGTGCTTCAAGAGACAGTTTTGAGGTGTTGTACAACCTCTTCCAGCTGGAGAAATCGTGAGGTGGATGGAGACCTGCTTTGGATGGAAATGGCCCAGTAAGAATCGGCCCCTGTCTGAGGGGAAGACCACATGGTCTGCATAGACCTGCAGGATACCTACTTTCACATCCCATTCCACCACTTAGTCAAGAAAATCCTTGTGGTGTATCTGCCAACAGACTACATACCAGTTCAAAGCCCTCTGCTTCAGTCTTGTGAGAGCTTAGCAGGTCTTCCTATTAGTGTCAACTTGGGCCAATTTGCAAGAAATACAACTGAGTAGGTATCTGGATCAGTAGCTCATCCTCTTGTTGTTGAACTGGAAGCAAGAGAAAGAAAAGGGCTATGTTATAGCTCAACATCACCCAGTGGAAACTGGAGGACACACTTTGAGGTAGCTTATTGCAAAGGAAGAGGCATCCATTGGAACAGAATCTGTTGTCGAGACAACCCAACAAGTGTGTGAATAACTTTGTGCTTTGGAGTATCACAGGGCATTAGTCACATGCAAGTCCAGATAGTTGACCTACCTTTTGGATAAAGGTGTCTTTAGTGGTGGTCCCACTGTAGTTTCCTACAGGTATATAACCAGAGTTGAGACAAAAGTATTCCAAACAACAGGAAGCTTGGTGTCTCCTTGTTTGGAACGGGGTAACGAGGTTTTGGCTTAGAGGCTAAGCCAAGAAGTTCCAGATGTCCAGAGGTTTGCTATGGCCCTCTCTATTCTCAGATAGAACGCTTGTAGGTTTCGCTACGATTTCCTCTGCTACAGAATTTGAGGTAGGGGAGGCACTGCAACTCTAAGGGCAGAGTGAGCCTGCCTGGTACTTAGAGGTGTTTTTCATCTGGTGTCCTATTATCACCAAGACCAGACATCGACAGTTTTGTCATAAACTGAGGAAGCAGAATGGCTTGACAACCAGTCGTCGGGTGTTGTTGCCCTGTTGTCAGTGGCGTAGCAGCAGCTCCACTAGATATTCCAGCAGCAGGAGATAACCCCCATCCTGATCTTGGCGCAGATCAGATGGGATGTAGTGCATCCTAAGACATGAAGTATAAAAGCTCAAACCACTGCTTCCTTCCCTTCCTATTAGAGGGTGTTGTTGAGTTGATCTGAGTGGCAAGATGCTCTGCAAGCAGAAAGGCCTTGCCAGCCACTCTTCTGCTTTGCTCCCCACTTCCCTGATCCTCATGCTTTTAGGCAGAGCATCAACAAATGGAACCAAAGATCTTTCCAGTATGTCCTCCTGGAGAACTACCCAGTAAACTAGAGGGAGGGTAAGGGCTACAGTGATGCAAGTACCAGCAGAAGCTTTGTGGCCTTCTTCTGCAAAGGAGACTGAAAATCTCTAGGGGCAAGAATGGAGTGCCATCCAGTCAGCCTTCAGTAGGTTCCTACATCAGGCTTCAGTCTCCATGGAGATTTCGCATTTGGTGTCATTCAGAGAGGGGAACCTCACACTTTAGGTGTAATTGTGGAATATAAATGGTTTGTTGCCAAGGGAGTGATGTAGTAGTTCATTTTTGTTGTTTCGATAGTGTTTGTGACCAGGTCTTCAACAAAGGTGTCCAGCTGGTGTCTGCCTGGGCACAATCCAAGGCCATCCTGATAGATACTACTGAGGTAGTATCTATCAGGAGGAGGCAGAGAGGGCCAGGGACGTGATCCTGGTTAGAGTATTCAACTGGCACATGTCTGGGTTGACCCTTAAGAAGGAAGTCAACTAATTGAAGTGGATGTTAAGACACTCCCACAGCCCAAGCTGACAAGAAAGGGCCAGATCCTCCTAGACCTTTTGACCTTCCTCAAAATGCTGCTTCTGAGGGGCAGAGGTCACCCCTGCTTCCCAGTGGCAGTTAAAAAGTCCTAACAGCAACTGAAGGCAAAACTGGAAGACTAAAGGAAGATCTGACAAGGTAGAAGGGCCCAGTCAACCTGATTTTGGGAGTGGCACTTAGCAACCTTTCTTCTCCATGGCTGGAGGTCTTCTCTGTCTGAAAAGCAGGTCCCCGCACCCCTTGAAAATCAGGCCCAAACAGAAGTTTGCGCAAATCATCCCCTTGGAGATGAAAGTCGCTTGGCCAGCTTCCAACACGTAATGGGTCACCAAGGTCTCATGATGACCAGCAACACAGCAGTTAAGCCACAAGGAATGATTTCATTAATCCTGGGAGACATGGCACTGAGCATATACTTAGGTTTGAGCTGGTCACCAGTGTAAAGTTGCCACCATACTGCTCCCCAATACAAGGGGGCAGGGCAGCAATTCAAGATGCCTTCTAAAATGCAGGGGATAACATGAACATGTGTCTACCCTGCATTTAGTCAACTGAGAAAGGTAGACAGATTCTACCAGTGTGTAAGGGTCTATGAATGATCCTGGTGGCCTCCCAGTGACCAAAGGCCATGTAGTAATGCTGTTCTGCTGCACCTTTTGGGGGGAAATTACAAGACAGTTGTTCCAACCTTCTTGTGCAGGAGCACAATGATAGGTACCATTGCAACTTGGCCACCTGGCGGGTTTATGGTCAGAGACTATACGATACCTCTGAAAGTTCTAACAGAAAAAATGGATGAAGTACGGATGTCAGGGTTGTCAGAAGAATGGAGATCCTTCCAAGTTGATTGTCAAATACATTGCACATTGTAGACTTTCCCGAGGCTTTAAAAGACCCTGCCAGTAACTGCCATCAAGGGCTACAAGGCAACCCTCACCTGTGCAGCAATGGGATTGTCACCAAGGTTCTCACTACCTTATGGGGACCTCCCCATGACTCCTTCCACCAGGCTTTGAGCAGGCCCTCAAGATTGTATTTCCATTTGACACTCATCTCTGTCGAGAGGTTCTGCCATACATTGTCACCCACAGTGAAGGTTGGCATCTGTGTCCTGGCAGTTTCATACTTCAGTTTGTGGCCCAGGGCTGAAGATCCCTTGGTCCCAGACTTGAGATTTGAAGGGTTCTCCATGCCCTCCCACAGGGCCTCTTTTTGGGGGGGGGGAGACAAAGGGATGTTGCTTGATCTGATCAGATCCCTAAAGTGGTATCTGGAGAGGTTGGCACTCTGGAAACTCAAGTGAAAGGGGCTCATTGTCACCACAGACAAAACAAAGGAGGAGTAGGTCTCTAGAAAGACTATTTCCTTCTGTACAACAAAGGCTTTAGGAAAGAGACCCAGAGCTTCCAGACCATTACCCTTTCTTTCACTGGCATACTGGAGGAACCACTGCCCTTCTCAAGGTGTTGAAGAGAGGCATATGGAAGTGACAATGTTTTCACATCCTTCTACCTGAAGGAATTCCCACCAGTCCCCAGAGACATAAGCCCTGGGCCCTGTAGTCATAGCCCAGCTGGGCATTTAAGGCGCAGAGGGTGAATGGGCTGTGCAACAGGGACTAGAGAAGAACCCATGAAGGCTCCACAAAGGACTGGTAAGTATAGGATAATATGCTAGCATTTGGATAATAATTAGGTCTGTAACCTAAAAACAACCCATAGTTTACTCCTCCCAGGACTCCTTGTACATGGGTCATACCCATCTACATTAGCAGTGAGAGATTGTCCTCCCACTTAAGTCTGTCTCCATGTATGAAAGTGGTACTTGCGTTCCTGTCAAAACAAATTACAAATTGTAAGTAATTTTAGTTTTCTTTTGGATACAAACCTGAGCTCTAAGGGTAATGTTACCCTCCTCAGCTGTCCCTCTCTTAGTTGATCTATCCTCAGTGAGAATGTAGATTGGGCTGTAGATGCTGATCCAAGCATTGGAAAAGGCAAAATGAATTAGGTTGTTCTAGGCTGTTTGTCCTGCCAATAGGATTTTGTTTTTAAGTCAAAACATCTACAGCCCACCTTACCCGAGAAACTCCATTTATGGAAGTGTAGTTTTGTATCCAAGGAAAAATAGAATTTACCTTGAAATTTGTGATATATCTGGAATTTAACAATATTCTGTCTAAAATATGCAAATTGAAATGTATAAATGAAAGTAAGCAAACTGAAATGATGGATAAAAAAAATGCCTTTTATGTTAAAAATCCCAGAATTCAACCATTGATAGTTATTAATTGACATGCCAGAATTTTCACTGCAGATTTTTCCTTGTAAATTAAATTTTTATTATAAATGTAAATTTATACTGCAGTTGTACCAGTGCTACATTGATTAGCACATTGGTTTACACTATGTATAGTATGTATTATTGCCTGTTATAGCTATGTACTGCCTAACTAGAAATACCTGTTTTAATAGCAACAAAATTTATTCAATATAGCATACCACTTGGGCTAAGGTTACCTTTTCATTCATTTTAACAGATGCTCAAGATGAAGGTACGGCATACCTTGGTGGCTCAATGGCCGGGGGTAATTCTAATGTAGACTTTGACTCTCTTCTCCGTGCTGCCATGAAGAGGAAGACACGATGACCTAGGGGGTGTATAGAAGTTTTCAATTTGGTAACATTTAGCTGACAAGTATTGTAAATAGGAAATTTTTATATGTGATTTAAATTTAATAACTCCTTCCTTCTTCCCCCTCCCCATTTTATTAAAGTTGCTCATTTGTTTTTTCAGCTCCAAGTTTATATTGAGCATCGTAATTTTTTAAATCCCATGAAATAGCAGTGCTTTGTAGGCTCATGACCAGTGTATGTATATATAAAAAAGTAAAATTTCCAAAGCATGTGAGAAGGGTATATAAAGGAATCCAAAGTAATCTTGTATTTTAGGCTTTTAATTAGAGATCCTTTTTGTGGATCACGTTACAGGCTTATTCTATTACAAGATATATAAAGCACAACAGTTTTGATATATCTTTACATAGTGTAGGACTATATTTTATTTTAGGGTTTAAAGTGGTTTCAATTTGGAGGATGTTTTTAACTGAAAGCACCCACTTAAGTTCAAATAATAAAATTACTACTTTAGACCTACACTCTGTAAAGCTATTTTTTGAGAGTTGTGAATGTGATAAGTTGCATAGGGTATTTTATATTTGTAAATTTATATTTTGAATTTTGTTAATGTAAATTGCCCATTCCTATAGAGATTTAGAAATTATAGTCTCCAATATTTAACAGATCAGGATGTTACATGATACGGGAGAGGTTTTGCAAGTTGTGAAATATCTTACTATATGGTTGCTCATTTCGCTTGAGAAGCTTGGAAAGCCTTCATATAAACAGACTTGAAGTTGGAGCCCATAAGATTATTTTGGTTTTATAGAATGGGTTTATGACCTGTACTTCCGTCCATCCATCCATATTTAGTATGCCCGTTCAGGATTGTACATACTTTGAATATTCATTGTTAAATATTTATCATTTGAAAGGATTTAGTGAGTGAGTAGACATTGTTAAGCTCTGAGGCCAATGTTTGTAAATGAAGTAGACATTGATGTACTTTGAGCACAATTGCATTTAACAACATGGTATACGGTCGTAAAATTTACCATTAATTTTTTCATTTTGTTACCGTTTACTTGCACAAAAGAATGATTCTTTAAAATTTATATTGTGTAGAGCAGCTATATCCATTAGTATGTTGCTAGGCTAAAGAATACTGGAGGTATCCCACATATTCTCTTGATTATTGATTATCTTTTTCCCAGGTATTGTTGATACATAGGTTCAGCATATTCTAAATGGAATGAAATTATGATTTTCCCCGAGTTATGATGCGATACATTCTGATAAACCCATTGTAAAGTAAAAAAAATATTTTTTTAGTAGAAAATGCATTAAAATTTGTTTCCTGGGAGTTAGTAATTTTATGATGTAACCATAAGATGGATTGAAAAAGTTTTGCTGTTGCTAATTACATCTTGGCAACACGAACATAATTGGAAAACTACAGCATTCTTCATAGTTGAGAACATTCCAGAATTTACCTCAGTATTGCTTATGGAATGAAAATAGCAATGTGAATTACATGATTATTATATTGAAGGAAGATATGGAGAGAAAAATTTGGTGGCAGATGCCATGATAGAAGGCAGTGGAGAAGGAGTATCAGGCAACAGACCCCTTAACGTAGGGATAACGGTGAGAAAGAAGAGCAAGACAAAATTCTATACAAACGGACTTAGATCATTCCATTTCTACAGACGAGTGTTAATACCATTGATGCATTCAAAGGAATAGAAAAATAATTGTTCTACAAAGACACTCCTACTCTTCATAAGTTGCATACACTAATGTTAACAATCATGGCTATATATCCCTTTAAAAAAAAAAAAAAATTTACAGAAAACTTTTGTGAGCAAAATCTGGACTCTACTGAATTTGCTTAACTTTTCAGTTGAACCTGTACTATTAATATATCATGACAAAATCAAATATAAGATTTTGAATATCTTGTCAATTCTTTTGACAGGTTTGCAGTGTCTATCAGTTGGGCATTGGCTACTGCCAGATATGTTTTTCAATGTACAATATTTGGATTGCATATTTTTTCTTCTTAAATGAGGAATGTTGCAATAATTATTATATGTATAAGTAGCATTATAAGTACAATCTCTAAAGGGTCCAAAAATACTTCTACCTTTACTTGGATCATCAGAAGGCTAAGCAGCACACTTCTGTATCTTGGCTTTCAACCATGAGTGATTTCTCCTCATCATTTACCAACCCGACTCCTTTCATTATGATGCCCAGTGGATTTTACAGATGCTAAGGTTTCACAGCATCACTTGTTAACAACTGCATGGGTGACAAAAAAAAAATTATAAAGGGTTAGAATGTACTTTCAACTGAATGTGATTTTTGCTATATCCTTGGTAGTTCAAATACCATCAGCAAACCATCATAACTTGGGGAAGTGACTGTACTGATAATAACTTTGGAATGTCATGAAGGCTTGTTATGAATTTTTTTGGCACATCTTATCTGCTACATATCCAATTCTGCATGGTTGTTGGAATTCATGTAGCATAGTGCTTCTGAGAAAAAAAAAAAAAAAAAAAAAAAAAAAAACTGGACAACTGATCTCTGTAGGAATAAGGCTTACATTAACAAAAAACAAAGGCAAAAGGGTCACCGAAAAGGTTTTGTTAGGCTGAAATGTTGACTTATTTTCCCCCTCCCCCATCAATATTTTTGCAGATTTGCATTTGAAGCCCCCAGTAGAGAGTGAAATATGGTGCTTAATAGGAATTGTGTGACCAGATCTTTGTTGTGCCATTCCCCATAGTCTTGAAGTTACTGAGTTTTTAAAAGATATTGACATTAACATAGGCAGCTGCATATCAAATTAGTGAACTCAAAAGTAAGGTGCGTTGCACCATTTCACAATAGTAAATGTTTACCAGATGTAATGCAGTTGTAATGGTTGTTATTTGCATTTTTATTGATGTTAGGTTTGTTACTGTTACTAGACAATATTTTAAAGACATTCAAGTGAAGTTTCATTTTTTCAGATGTGAGAGAAATTTACAATATTAGTCATAGAACTGATAAATTGGGTTGAAAGTAATGTATTAATACTATATGTAGGCTTTTACAGCCTGAAATTTAGACCATCAATCCTACACTTAACAGCACTTCAGTTTAGTATTTTTTCAGTTATTACATTCTTTTTTTGGTTTTCTGTATTTTAATTGTACACTACACAGGGCCGTTTACTCATTAGAAGAGCCCACATTTTTCAATTTAGGCATTATGATTTTCCCTCCCTTAATTTATTATTCGTTATTATAAGGTACTAATGAACTTTGCTAAATTAGCCTTTTTAATATGCGATTACACTTAATGCTACTTTTTACTTTGTGATTACACTTAATGTCATGTAATTTAGCTATCTTTTTCTGAATTGGTCCAAAATAATTTAGTACAATGGTATTACACATAAATGGTGTTATGCAATAGTGTTGATATAATTTTCAATGAGAATCATAATGTATTAAGCCTTTTTAGAAGACAAGTGGTTAAATGAAGAAGTTCCTGTAAATAAAAAGAATTGTTCAGTCGCTATTGTTTAGTGAATTAATTTTTTTTTTCTATTTTTTAGCAAATACTGTGCAGTTTTGTTTTTGGCTTTAATCATTGCTAGGGAAAAGTTTTGGGGATTTCAAAATTTTAAGTTTAAACAGCAATAGGGTAAGGATCTTGAGTTTTGGTTCTATTATACCATCAACGTATCCTTTACCAGGTTATAGCTTTGGTAATCCAGTAAACTGTTGTATTCAATTAAGCAGATCTGTTTAAAATCAACTTCTAGTATTTCTTTTTTTTATATATATATTTCTCAAGGAAGTGGCTTTAAAAATGCTTGCTATTTGCTGTTATTTTATTCTGCAATTTCATTGGGTCGGCTACACACCTTAGCTTAGTTCAGGGCTGTGCCTAGTTTTGTGTGGTTGACATATTTGTTCCCTTGACAGTTTTGGTATACAGTCAACCTCCGGTATTTGCGCAGGATGTGTATTACAACCCCCCATGTATATATACTTAAAACCCTTATTAAAACTCTTAGAACTGTTTGTTTTGATATTTCAAACTCACAAAGAAAACCTCTAAAAATGCGTATACCTGAGTATTTCAATTAGTTTTATCAAACATTGCATTTAGTCATGAAAATACAGTAATTAGTGAATATTTCTCTGGAAATGCCACAAATAGGCAAGTTCACGAAACGCAAATAGTGGGGGTCAACTGCAGCTGTAATGGCAAGGACACATCCAGGGTTGTCAAGCACATTCTGAATATTTTTATTATATTTGTATTGGAAATGAATAATTTATATTTCAGTTTTCCTTAACTTTCATTACAAGTTAATGGCAAGCCCTCATATGTGGTATTGTGGCCTGCACTTGTATATAAATTTTTTCTTTCATCCTAAGACCTGTGTTTTATAGTAGCTGTGTAAATTGTAGTGTGTAATTAGAAGAAATTATATATATATATATATAAATATAGTATTGTAGGAAGCTATGATTTAAAAGGCTGTGTTCATATGGTTGACAGAGGAATATTTTGCTATGGGTAATACCTGGCTAGTATTGAGGACTTGCCTGTGAATGTCTGAGGTGTATTTATGTACATAAATTTGTTGGTAGACAGTCATCTTGGGTATTCTGGTAAGGCAAGTATTATCATAATCCCCTACAGCTTTGTTATTCATGACTTACCTTCAAGATTATCAGATAGCTTGTATATTATGTAATTTGAAAGATGCGTTTAGTGAAATCTAGCAAGGAGAAAATTTCAAGTTCACATTTCTGCCTTGAACTACAAGTATTTTGTTGTGGTGGTTCTAGTTTTATGTGCATCTTGAATTACTGTGGAAACCCCACTGCTTATCAAGAGTATTCCCTCCCTGCAATGAACTGTACTTTTAAATGTTCAAAGTGTTGAGGTTATCATTAACATGTGACATCTTAAATATTTTTTTTCCTTTTTGAAGAAAATGAAAAATACTGTGTTCAGTTCATATATCCTTTTTAAGGATTCCCACTGTTTAGGCAAAGTCTTGCAGCAAATGAATGCTGTTGCTTTGAAAGAGGTGACATTCCTCAAATATCTTCTATTTGTTGTATATATATTTTTTATAATCTATTAAAAAATAATGGAATTCATAACCTTCAAAGAGAGGCATTGTTCAGGTTGCTTGGCTGTCTGATATTCTTTGTTTTTTATTTATTTATTTTTTTTTTTTTATAAAATGTCATTACATCAAAGTACATGAATTGGTGATAATAAAGTGGGAAGTGTGAATTGGAGTTTGTTTTACCTTTATTGGGAAGTATATGACTTTATATGAGCCAGGGTCCAATACTAAATGGGAGATACAGCACAACATCTAAATCTTGAAGTATAACTGACTGGAAACTGGATTACATACTCTTCGGTAGTTTGTCACAAAACTAGTGTTGCATTCCAACAAGGAAGGTTATTAACTTGATAATACACTAAAAGACATACATACAGAGTAGCTGTGAAAATATTTTAGTATGAGCAAGACTCATTGACAAGGTTGATAAAGAAATAAAACACACTTGCATACTGCTTCCAAGACGAGAGAAAAAAAAAAATGCCCTTATCAGGTATTATCTTTATGCTCTAAAATAAGTAATAAAAAAACTTACAAAGCATATAGGAGAAATATAAGTTATCTGGAAAGTTGCACATCACAAGTCAACAAAATAGCATTTTGTGGTTTGCACAATTCAAATGCCTCCCCAAAATGGTTAAATTCTATTTGTAGTTATTTATGGATTGGGAAATTTGTATTTGATCAAAAGGTTCTGATCCTCGTGCTAGGCTAAAATGAAAGTGGTAAAGTAATGCAATAATGGGGTAATTTGTGACGTCTTTATAATTTTGTTGTTGGGCTATTAAACCTCTACACAATTATTATACAGAAGATGAACCTTATTCATGTGAAACTAACTGAAGGTAATAGGAAGTGCAGAAAGAAGAGACCAGCTATAAAAAA
Source organism: Macrobrachium nipponense (assembly GCF_015104395.2). NCBI lineage: Eukaryota > Metazoa > Arthropoda > Malacostraca > Decapoda > Palaemonidae > Macrobrachium > Macrobrachium nipponense. The sequence goes on along the minus strand of NC_061090.1, from coordinate 51,331,303 downwards.
CCCATGGAGTAGGATGCTGCGAGGAGCTAAGGGACGCTGGCCTCCAGGCCCAGGTCCTGACGAATCATCCTATGTAATTTTTGGTTTTGAATGGTGTGAACATTTCCACTTTCACAAAATTTTATTGTTAGGTGGATCTGAAGACTGTTCATGTTTTGGAAGGGGACCACACTTAAAGCTAATAGTGAGAGTTTAGGTGGCTTGAGTCGCCACCTGATATGGTTTAAACCTAAGAGATAGTGATATGGAATCCCCCATTGCTATTCTGAGGGCAGGCCATCTCCAGGGGTCAGCCCAAAAACCAAAGGCTAACCTCGTAGGCCTGCAATCCTTGGTGGATAAGATGTGGTAAGGAAAGTGACTAAGAAGTGCTATAGACATTACAAAACTAGTGGCTCCCCTCAGTCTAAATTAATCTACAAACGTGCTGTAGCCAGGCAGCAGTGCTTTTGTAAGAAAGCCAAAAGAGAACGTTGGCTCTACTATTAATGGAATAAACTACCAGACCCCACTAATAAGCGCCTCAGTGGCATGGTTGGTATGGTGTTTACGTCCCACCTCAGTGGTCACGGGTTTGATTCTCGGCCATTCCATTAAGAAGTGAGAGAGGTGTATTTCTGGTATAGAAGTTCACTCTCGAAGTGGTTCGGAAGTCACGTAAAGCCGTTGGTTCTGTTGCTGAATAACCACTGGTTCCATGCAACGTAAAAACTCCATACAAATAAACAAAAACAGACCCCACTAAGAGTAGTGTGGCGCAAAATAAGGAAACTGATTGGAAAATTTGTTGTTACCATTACATTATTAAAAATAAACAACACTGATCACATAGGTCACTGAAGTTGCCAATGAGCTGGAAAAACTTATCTAGTTTCCAGTCCCAACAATATTTTCTCCAGTATTTCAAAGACTTAGGAATTCTGAAATTTGATTCAGGAAAATCTGAAACCAGCAACTACAAGTTTTCCCTAAGAGAATTTCAGGAGGTGCTCTCCTCAACTGAATCCACAGCTCCAGGTGAGGGCGCAATGAAATATGAAATGCTTAAACATCTTCCAGACAATGGGAAAAAAATATTTACCCTAGATTGTAAACAAAATATGGGAAACTAGAATTTTACCCAAGGACTGGAAATTATCCATAATTGTTCCTATTAAAAAGACAAAGATGCTTCCCAAGCCACCAGATCTTAGCAGCTGTGTGTTGTACGCTGATGGAGAAAATGGTAAATACTAGACCAGTTTGGCACCTTGGAAACCAAAGGATTAATATCGCCAGTTTAATTTGATTTCAGGAAAAACCTTGCCGAGGGTGACCAACAAAATCCAGCAAGGATTCGCCAAACGATGTCAAACGATCGGCGTGTTTTTTGACCTCGAGACAGCGTATGACACCATTTGGAGAATTGGCATCATGGACCAACTGCACAAAATGGGCATATGTGGAAGAATGATCAGGTGGGCTGATGAGAATGGTTCAAAATTCTCCTGAGATGAGAATGGTTCAAAATCCTCCTCTTCCAAAACAGCTGTAGCAAGATTTACTAGGTGCCGGGCCGTGTGGAAGAGGTTCCCTTACTTAGCTAATTTAAACGGGTCTGTCCTTCCCTACGAAAATGAAGTAAAATTTCTGGGGATGACTATTGACCATAAATTCACATGGGCCAGCCACATTAATGCATAGATGACCAATGCTAAAAAATAAGAATATTTTAAAGGTTGTTTCTGCAATTAATTGGAGGCCTGATAAGAAATCCCTTATGAGGCTGTATGACGTGCCGTGTTGATCCAAGCTAGACAAAGGCTGTTAGATTAATTTCTCAGCTTGTAAAAATTGGATCTTGTACACAACATGGGGTTGAGAATATGCTCAGGGGCTTTTAGAACTCCGCCTGTTGAAAGCATATACGTACATCAATACAGATCATTTTCCCCTTGATCTAAGAAGGCAAGAGTTGCGATATGCGGCTAGGATCAAAAGTGCTCCCAAAAACTCAGCTAATTTCGCTACTGCTAGTTAGTGATACTGGTAACTCACTTTTTCCTAACTAAAATGACAACAGTTTACCAGTGACAGCTCCCTCTCCCGACAACTCCACGAAGTGTTTTTTTACAAAAATTTAAGTTTCCTAATAAAAATTAACTGACAATTTTAGGTAAAATACAAAATAGGTGAAGCTGTTATTCAGTTACCTAAAATTCTGCCCAACTAAAATAACAGCTGGCTGAACTGTTAGTGCAATGTGCAATATTCTTGATTATCAGTGCTGAAATAGGTATTTAAGAATATTTGAGATGATTTCTCTTCTTCATTAATTTTGCATATCATTACTACAGGTATTTGCAATTTCATGACTGAAAACCTTTAGCAGGCACCTAACATATAGGTATGATTCTCGGAGCACAGGATTAGGTCAGTGTGCTGTATTTCAAGAGGTCTCGCAGCAGGTTAGGACCGAAATTAGGTTAGGTTAGGTTACGAATCATACGTCTAGCTTGTATCCCTGCTGGAATGTGCTTTTTTTTCTGGTGCATTTTCAAGTTTTAAAAGATGTTTTGTAATTATTTTTTTTTAAATTCACCAGTAGTTTGAATTCTAGGTGTACAAGAAGGGGAGTAAAATAACACGGAAAAAATTGATTGCGAATTAAAAAAAAAAAAAAAGAAGAAGAAGAAGAAGACCAGAATCACCCCCAAACACTACAAATTTACCACTGCCAAGTTCACGAATTAACAACCAAGGTCAACAAATTCTGTACCAAATGACTAACTCGTACGCAATGAAAAAATTACCGGACTTTTGCAGACATCATAACGAGATAAAAAAAAAATCAATGAAACTTGTTTTAGGTTATTTGTATGTCTGCTTCTGCCAAAGATTGATCTCTTTTAGATAAGAGTTGTTCGTGGTGCTAGGTTTTTACTTCCTAAATAGTAGCAGTTATGTCGAGAGACCATCGACGGATGATCTCTTGTCTGTCACTTTTTCTTAAGTTGTATTTCAACAGATCTTTCACATTCACAACTGACCCCTGGTCCTCTTTATCTGCCGAGAGCAACCTGATTTGTTGAACAGCATCACCAATATGCAGTCAATGTGCACGCTGTTGAACTGCTCAGTTCCAGAGATCCTTTATTCCGTACAGTTTCCCAAAGGACGTCGTGCAACTGAAACTACAGAAGTTAAAGCAAAGATGCCATGCATTACTACCCTAATACTATTATACTCCATGCTGTTTAATAAATTTTCATCTGTTTATTAATTTAATTTTTTTTTAATAGGTGAGATCTCTTCTTTCTGTATTTCCCTTTACTTCCTCTTCTGCCTAATGAACACCATGTTTTTTGGAAGCTTAATAATATAATAATAGTACGATCAAATACATCCGATATAATATAAAACATACGGGCAACTGAGCTCGACATAAAATAAGGAATCATATCTTATTACCTGAGGTACAACTGAATCCTAGTCTGCGAGGTAGCGTACATATGATTTCAACTAGACAAGAGAATAACATCTGAAATACCGTTTCCTGCTTTATAATCCCCTTCAAACCCGGTGGCCAAACTGTCTTCCATGTCCACTCCTTAGGCAAACTTGCGAGATAAGAGAGTAAAGCTGAACACACCCCCCTACCTCCCTGGTGATAACGAGGCAATTGTTAAACAAGAAAATTGCCAGGTCAACAACGCCTGTCACCTGCAAATCTTCAAATGGTCAGTCTCACTGTCCCCATTACCACCACTACTAATGTCCTGAGGTCACAACAACAAGGCAAGGTAAAGCACCACAAAAGCTGTCTCAGGGGTTATGCACTGTGACCTGACCAATGATAAACTTACCATAAGTTGCCCACCCGGAATTCGAGCTCTAACTAATTAGTCTTGTATTTCTTAGGCCTCCCCCAAGT
>NC_061090.1:51307390-51319890 GCF_015104395.2 Macrobrachium nipponense | reverse complement strand
TATACGCTGGTGATATCTTTCCGCAGCAATACTGAAGATGAATTACAACCTTTAACATCCAACAAATGGAAATTTTCTTACAAGCTCACTAGCATTCACGGCACAGCACAGCATTTTTTGTAAATTTTATTAACGAAAGATTAAAAAAAAAAAAAAAAAAAAAAAGGAAATATTACATTCACCGAGTATTATGGTCATGTTTAACTTTTTCTTAAGAGCGAATCAATTTCTAAGCCCATTCCCTGGAGCATTTCGCTGGTATTTTCGTGGATCGTTATCTTCCTAACAAAGCTAGTCAGAGAGCAGTTCATCTGTCTGTCTCTCTTTCGCATCTGAAGCTATGACTGTCAGTATATACTTGACTTAACAAAGAAATGCGTATACTAGTAATTATAATTACTGTGTCACTTGGACCAAACATTACAGATTACAATTTTTATAGCTAAAAATACAATTATTTAGACATCTATACCACAATTACATATAGCTACATAACAAAAGTAAAACAAACACGCATATGAGAATGAGAGAGAGAGAGAGAGAGAGAGAGAGAGAGAGAGAGAGAGAGAGAGAGAGACGCTGGCTGCTAGATGAGTCTATAGTATCTACTGACGTAAGAGAGAGAGAGAGAGAGAGAGAGAGAGAGAGAGAGAGAGAGAGAGAGACGAGAGTGAGAGAGAGAGAGAGAGGAGAGAGAGAGAGAGAGAGAGAGAGAAAGAGAGAGAGAACTTCCAAGCTGTTTTGTATTTTATGGTTAATAAATACTAAAAACATATCGAGGGCCTTTATCATTATAAAATAAAACCTCATTGCGCATAATTTCTGTGGAAGGGATGCAATTTTTGCACCAAAAAGTCCTAATAACCACAGGATCTTTGAGCTGTTCCCATAGTAACGCCTCAAGTGTTCGTTTCCGTTGGCTTGATGTCTGTTGAGGTTTTACAGTCATTTACTCCCGAATTTCAGTCATATCTAGTGAAGACGGACGAATGACGAAAATGCTACAAAGGTACACTTGTCATCCGATTTGCTATCACGTACTTAGGAAACTTGACTCCGTTCTGGAGAAAGCGCGTTATGGCATACGAACGCAGTAGAATTGTACCCTACACTGATGACGTTAGAGAAGTGTTGGCTCTGAAATTTAAACAGTTAAGGTCAGGGTCATTTAGCTGGTTAACTGACAGAGATGTCATCTTGTAATTTAAACCCTAGACCTCTTAACCAAACGTCTCACCTATGGATGTTTATTTAGCCTTGACGAACCTCAGACACATCGCCAGGAAAATAGATCAGAAACAAAATCCAACAAACGACATCACGTGCTGACGTATTCGGTGCTTTTTTTCCCTTAATGGGCGTTACCAAACGATGACGTCACCACAAATTTGATCTCTACGTCATCGCGGAATAAGGATGAGTTTTGTCAAGTTGCTAACGTTGCATCTGTGGCCGTGTGGGTTCAAACAGTTAGAAGCTGCAACTAAGATTAAAAAAAAATGTAAAGACATAATATGTACTCTGCAATACGACAAATAATGGCAAACCATCCGGAGTGAGTAACGGTAGAAAGCGAAATTTACATAACAGCAAAATACGGAAGTGAAGAGACATGCTGACTTTCCATCTACATATAGACATGTATATTCCATACACATGTGCACAGTTTTTTCCAAATACCTTCTTCCCTCTGCATATGTAACAATTTTCATGCGGCACAAGTGGAAGTAGCATCATTTACTTAAGTATGAGCATATTTTGTAAAAATAATTTTCCTTATATTCCCCTTACTTGACGTGAAATCTAGTTACTGTTTGAAATAGCTATTTTTCTAACGCTTCCCTTCACTCTAACATGAGGCTTATGTTTTTTGAGATCGTTTTCTCTTTAAAACAGTTGCAAAACGGATATTGGTTGCCCAGATAAATCAAAATGAACATAAAAGGAGAACCTTCATAACTACGCTAAGTGTAGGGAAATAACCATTTCACGGAAAACAAAATGTCTAATACAAAACAAAGAATTTAGGTACGTGCATAATTGTTCATTATGCATGTACAAAAGCTTACACACACATACACACACATTATATATATATATATATATATATATATAGTTGTTATTACAATTACATACGTACATATTAAAAAGTGACCAGTAGATATATATATATATATATTATATATATATATATATATATATATATATATATATATCTGTGTGTGTGTGTGTGTGTGTAAACCGCAATATGAACGATTAAACACTTGGTCATGATGGTGGGGATGGGTGTATTCAGCACTTGTAAATAAATATACCTGAATTAGATCAGATATATATGTGAGCAGCAACCGACGTTTATCTTCTTCCTGGCAGAGGACAGCTTCTAACTAAAACGGAGAAATTCAAGGTCAAGGCTACAAATAATAACGAGAACGGACGGGAAGCATTCAGTCTCTCCCATCAAACTAAGTAATAACTCATAAAACCCAACTAGCTTATCTTATCCTCGCGACCTCTACAAATGAGTGAACCTCAAAATCTCTAAATTGCCAAACCTGATCTCATCCTTGTTTATTGAGAAACAACAAAACTGTTTTAGAAAAGGCAAAGAAAGACAAAAATAACGTCTAGACATTCATATTCAAACGGAATTCATATTTCCTAAAGCCTAACTATGTCCAGCATAAACCAATGTCACTGCAAAATTTAGTACATTATAGAAGGCGAAGTGTCATCTTCCATCTTCCAAAGGTTCACTGGAAATCACGACCAAAGACCTGGAAGCAGGTCCAAGGGACCAAACATTATCGTTTCACTTGTTAAATCTTTAACTAATGTAAAAATTCAGTCTGATTACATTTTCCCTATGGCAGGGCAAACGACACAGAGAGAGAGAGAGAGAGAGAGAGAGAGAGAGAGAGAGAGAGAGAGAGAGAGAGAGAGAGCAAACATAAATAAAACAGTAGGAAACTAAAAGTGAAGAATAACACTATATAAGACAAAAGCTATGCCACGTGATCACAGACGCAGAGAGAGAGAGAGAGAGAGAGAGAGAGAGAGAGAGAGAGAGAGAGAGAGAGGGGGGGGGGTTGGAGGGAGGGTTACAAACCAATAATAGACCATAAAAACTGTTTCTGCTAATTGCAGTTTTTAACCTAACCAATTGTAAACTTTGTTACATAAGTCATTAATTAAACAAGTCTGGAGAGTAAAAGAAACAGACCTGTCTGAGGTACAAAGTAATTATATGAACTCACCTGAACTTTTGGTGTTTGATGATTTCCATGACGACGTCAGCTCTTCAAGGAATGCCTCTACAAATACAAAACAATTAAACTGAATCTTATGAGAATAACTATTTTTTTTTACATTTTTATTTCATGATTTTATGTGGCCATGATGATGTAAATTTATTCCCCATGAAGTTGACAAGATGAACAAATAAACATTGGAGGTAGTTTTAAGTATTTTTGCTGTTCTACCATACACACATTACATATACATTATATATAATATAATATATATAATATATACATACATACAATATATATATCATATATAGATATAGATATATATATATATATATATATATATATATATATCTATATATATATTATATATCTTTATATATATCTATATATATTATATATATATATCACGGCATATAAGCGAATGCCACAGGGAAACCGCTTGCCTGTGTTTATTCACGCATTGTCGTAATGGCATATAGTATATTGCAATTGGTCTGTTTCAAGATTTGTTCGAATAAATGGAGGTTTTATTTGTCTTTTTATTTTTTGTAGGAAAACACTCTCTCTCTCTCTCTCTCTCTCCTCTCTCTCTCTCTCTCTCTCTCTCTCTCTCTCTTTCTTTATTATATATAATATATATATATATATATATATATATATATATATATATACACATATATATATATATATACATTATGATATATATACTTATCTATATATCATATATATATATATATATATATATATATATATATATATATATATAGAGGAGGAGAGAGAGAGAGAGAACGAGAGAGAGAGAGAGAGAGAGAGAGAGAGAGAGAGAGAGAGAGAGAGAGAGAGAGAGAGAGAGAGAGAGAGAGAGAGAGAGTTTCTCTAAAAAAAATAAAAACTTATAAAACCTACTCGTAATCGAACAAAGCTCGAAGCAGACCGGATGCAATATCGGCAGCAAAACCATGATTAAAACAAAGCGCATCTCAAGTAAAGGCAAACAAAGGTGAGAAGAATGAACAGGTTTAAGTAAAACCTCAACCACCAGTGGTCACAAGCGTTCGAATCAATATCCTGGCTTTAATTGAAGGACTCCATATATAATCAAAGGGTTCTCCTTGACTCTCGTAGTGTCAATGGTTGTGAACATTTTCGAAATTTAGTTTCTCGCCGTTACATCTACATCCATCTAGCACAGAAGTCGCCTTTTAAGCAAAACTTATTTCACTTTCGTAAACTTAGCAGCGAATGGACCAAGATTTTCTTTCAACAGGTCAAACATAAAAACTGACAGTATTATAAATCAAAAACTGTGAACACGAAAAGATTGATAATAACTTTCTATTAAACAGATTTTTTGATAGAATTCATTTGCTTTGAAATAAGCTATAAATATACGCGTGTGCAAAGAGCAACGATAGGAAACTCACCTATAATTACACATCAATACCAGTGTATTTCGATGTTTTATACTCATCCTTTCATGTAATACTTTCCTTTTTTATTCCAAGAATAGAGCCTCAAATGAAAGAGGTAGTATTAGACATGTAAATCGAGACTGTATAAAGTTCTGTTCGGCGTCTCGGAGTAAAACAGAGCTATTTACGAAACTACTTCTTATCAAATGTTGATGGTGACGTCATGATAAAAGCATAAAATAAAAATAAAAAAAATCACGAGAGGGAAGCGTATTTCGAGCGAACATGTGAATGAAGACTTCTTTTATATATAAGACCTGATCTATTTATTACGGCATTCTATCAATCTCCTTACACGCGCCATTCAAGTTCAAAGAGCGAGGTCAAGGATTATAAATACCTATAATACTGTGCCACTTTCATGTGTGTGATAAACTCTACGGTTCTGTCCATCCACATTTGACTACCACGCACTCGCATGGTTCCATTGGTGATCATAAACCGCTTCTACGTTTGTCAAAAATTCTTGTCCGTAACAATTAGATGAGACAAATACAATAACTCATGTTCATAACATGACTTTTGCTTCCAGCAGTTGGCAGCAACGAAATGGCAAGCAATAACCATTTATTGTGTTCTTAACATCTATGTGGCACTGGTATTGACTTGCAGTATTTGCCGTGATGGACATTTATACCTACAGATGCACATTAAAGAATATTTCTCTACTATATTCGAAAGACTCCATGCAAGCTCATATAATGTACAGGCTACGAACCCTCTTATGAAGGAAGGCCGAATAAATGATATAGAGAGTTCGTTATATCTCCCTCTTCTAATAATGAGAAAGATCTAGACCCTTCAAAACAAGAAAACTTTCACACAGGACTAAAAATCGCCTCCCCACTCGTAAATCTAGCAGCGCATAAACACATTTGCCACAACTTCAATAAACAGTTTTAGAACATCATTGTCCCAAAATAGAGAAAAACCATTTCCAGATTTCTGGATGGTAAAACGGCAATAGACAAAGATATCTATCTATAGACTCCATCTCCTTCAGTCTGTAAATAGTTTTTCCTCTTTATAGCAAAGGGTTTCCAAACGGATGAAGCCAATCGGTTTATCATATTCCGTCTTCTGAACTGGCTGGCGAAAGATGGCGGCTGATTCTGATGGACTCTCAAAGAGAACACATCACTGTGATCGGTTCCGTGACAAAATCAGAATGTATGCAAGACCTACGCGAGCATTCATATTGAATGGAATATGGAGTTCGGGCCAAGGGCCAAGCACTGGGACATATGAGGTCATTCAGCGCTGGAAAAGAAACTGAGAGTAGGTAGGTTTGAAAGGTGTAACAGGAAGACAAGCTCCCAGCTGCACTGCGAAATCATTGTTAAGAGGAGGTGGATGATGGCAAGAGGAAAGATAGATAATATAGAAGGAGGTACAGTACAAAGAATGAAATGGGTTGCAACTAATGGCCCAAGTGACGCTGCAAAGAACCTTTAGTAATGCCTACAGTGCACCCCCTGAGGTGTAACGACGGCATTAACCCCCTAAGGAGGAACGTTCATATGACTGCATTCGCCCGTATCTCTTTACTTACAGTATTTCAGGAACTTGGGTGACATTTTATTTTGAAAAACTAAATATGATTATAATTCTTCCATTCTGGGGAAAAAATGTTACATGTCCTAACATGATGATTTTTGTTATTAACAAAAAGTAAGTTATTAACCTTGACCTTTTCTTTCTCAACTCCATCAGACACTTGTACCAATTCACAGGATCTAGCAAAAGTAAAAATAAACGCTGCACCATTCAGCCACGACGCCGCTTTGGCTCACTTGACCTTACTCGGTGGAGAGTAATGGGAGGGTCATCCCATGTACCCATAAGTTCTTTTCAATTTATTTACACATATATATACATATATATGCATACATGTATATATATATTATATAATTACACACACACGACACACAAAACACAACCACACACACACACACACACACACACACACATATATATATATATATATATATATATATATATATAGATATATATATATATATATATATATCTGGAGATCGATGCGTTGATATATTAATTCCACAGGCATTTATAGATTTCAAACGATTTCACTGTTCCATCTTCGACAGCTTTAAAACGGCAATTCTGAATCGAAAAGGAGACCCCTCTACTGACATCGAATCAGTGCCGCTATAAAAAGAAAACAGGCAATAAAAATAACATTATGTGCAGATGCGTGCTATTTGTACACGAAGTCTATAAGAGGTTACTTCCATGTTAAATATAGAAACATTCCGGCGACGCGCCCATCCCTCCATTCCATGTCACTCCTTTACAACACACCGCTTTTCTTTGGCCCCCAGCTGCCGTTTAACATAAAAGTCTCCGTTTTTCTTCCCTTCTATCTTTAGTCTTCTTTCCTCAGGCTATTACGGTTTCCTTCCCCTCCGCCCACCCTTCCCCCCGCACACAGAAAACCAGGTTACGGGAGTTCTAAAACGCTCCGACGGCGATCGATTATTGACCTGGTGACCTTGAAGACAGATCTTGCTACTAAAACAGAGAGAGAGAGAGAGAGAGAGAGAGAGAGAGAGAGAGAGAGAGAGAGAGAGAGAATGCTACTGTGCACAAAATCTGGTCATAACGACCAAAATGAAATATAACATTATGACGCATACAACCTCCCCGTGATACTCCAGAAACACGGGTGCCATGTCCTTCAAGACTCCTCAAGATATGGGTGCCATGGCAATTGCGGCGCCTGTGATGTTATGCAGACGATATATATATATATATATATATATATATATATATATATATATATATATATATATATATATATAGTATGTATGTATGTATGTGCGTTAGTTGTCCTCGGAGAGACGCGGTGATAGATTCTGACCATGGGGCTTAAAATATTTAGCTGACGTATACGACCTTTGCTTCCTCTGCATTTAGCAGTGTTACCTATTTGGGAATACAGACCCTGCTGTGTAGTCCCAAATCAACCGAGCTCCTTGTTTAGTGCACAAATAACATGGCAACAACCCTTACTAGTTAGTAAATGCTCTTAATCTTCAAATACTAACTTCGCCCATTATCAATTCACATCTCCACTTCCGTCTGTCACTTACTTTTCAAGGAAACCACAGAGAGAGAGAGAGAGAGAGAGAGAGAGAGAGAGAGAGAGAGTATTAATTTGTCCTCACTTCATACAATCGGACACTTTCCCTTTACTTCTGTTTTCAACGTGGTACCGTATAAGACGCAGACCTGAACCCTTTATTAAAATTGAGCGAAAAGAGGGACCATGTTTTGTATGCGTGCAGGTTTGTGGGGACAATTGACGGGAGTGCCACTTGCAATGATTCCTCTCAGGAAAATAGGTTGGTTAACTCTTATATAGTGAACGCAATGTTTGCCATATATTTTTTTCCGTGTGCAGCAGCAGAGTGCAACATCGCTGAAGCCGCTAGTCCTTTGTAGGCACATGTTAAATGAAGGTGCCTTGGTCCAAATTTAGGACAGGATACAACGTCTCAACGGTCGGAACTTACCGTGTCGACCATCATATAATACCGTCCTCTAGGAGTGACTAGTAATATTATAAATGACCATAAGAGTAAAATGCCATGAACTGCAATCACTCATAAAAAAGGAGAGGATTACCTATCTCGCAGGTATATCATTTTTGTTCTCACCAATTTTCTAATCAACATCGGAAGAGACCACCCGTGATTACAATCCATGATTTGTCATTTCCTTCACTAACGTAACAGTGACACCGTCCGCTTCTCTTTGAACAATAATGTCATAGGAAGCTAAAGGGTCATGATATGCCTATGATCACTCACTCACGGTCTTTCTTGTGACCCGAATGAAGACTCCTGCGGTCAGTTGAGGATTTATTTGACAATCGGTTAGTTTTTAGAAGACAAGGTCCTTCAGGCGGATCAATCCTCTTTCATCCGAGCTTGGGATCGGTCTTGGTGTAAGAACTCCCTTGAGTTGCGATAAACTACAATGATTTCGTCGTCTTAGTTTATATACCTAATTAACGAGCCAAGCCCTCAGAAACATCCTTTAAAAGGTTCCTCCGTCTCAAAGAGCCTCCGCACCTGCGTCAGTACACTCGAAACCATCCATTATTTCTAATTTAATCGTTCCAGAAGTAGTAGTTGTTGATTGGTGTAAACCTTCTTGAAATATACCTGTATGGTATAGTATCTACAAACTCTCTTTATTACCATCATCGTTAATACTCAGTAAATATTTTCTATTTTCTATCATTACTGTAGGAACGCTTTGTTAATCATCCAAACATAGATATGACTAGCTTTACTTTCTTGGATAATCCACGTTCTCTCTCTCTCTCAGTTCTCTGCATCTTCTAGTAATTGCCGGTTACCATCTGCAACGGTGCATCTCCACCAGTGTGTTCCTCACCTCCCAAAATGCTCACCATTACAGTCTGCGTCGCGTCTTTCGCACAATACTATTAAAGAGTTCTTGACGGGTTTCTTTGCATGTTTGCCATTCTCTCTCTCTCCTAATTTTCATCTTCTGTTTATTAACTCTATTTTCTCTCTCTTACCGTATCTCCAAAACAACCCATCTCGCAACCCTCCTCCATCTGCCCTCCACCCACCTCAAGACCTCAAGGTCCCGTGCACCCATCTAGCCAGCCCAGCAGTAGCATCGACGTACTCTCTACCCATCCATATTCCAGGGCCGCCCACACACACTCACACAACAACAAACGCACGCACGAACATACCTACTGACTCCTCCTCCCCCTTCCCCCCAGGCCCCCATCCCCTCTTTGGTTCCCCCCCCCTCCCTCCCATCTCCCCTTCTCACAAAACGCCTACATCCATGACCCCAAGTTTGGGACGTTCACCTTTAATCATATAACTCCCCAACTCTCTCTCTCTCTCTTTCTCTCTCTCTCTCTCTTTCTTCTTCTCTCTCTCTCCTCTCCTCAGACCTATATACACCTACGCATAAACGGGAACTAGCGCCCCCTATTGGTCCACGTCTACCAACTGCGTACTTACGGGGCGAGGACAATTTTGGGGAACATAGGGAAAGTGGCATTAATGAACCGGTTGGCGGTTTTAATAAGCGACGTCACGACCATTCATCTCCCCCACTTGGCAGCCTGATACATACATACATACATACATACTATATATATATATATATATATATATATATATATATATATATATATATGTGTGTGTGTGTGTGTGTGTGTGTGTGTGTGTGTGTGTGTGTGTGTGTGTGTGTGTATACATATTTCGGTTGCTTAACAGATTATTCTAATTTTTATACTCGGGAACGAAATTCGTTTGCTCAACTTCACGTGTGACTACAGCTGGACTTGTAGACAGTTACTGCCCCATATTATCCCCCCCTCCCACCCGCCCCTCAGCTTCTCCCATACTCCCTCAGGTACCGGCTACTTATATACATCCCACGCGAACCAGAGCGAGAAGAAGCTAATCTCTCATCTGTCTCTGTCTGTCTACCTATCTATTTACTTCGATGTAAAATTCTACAACCAAATAGAGATAGAAAATTACATAACAACCTATATTTCTATCCAACTATTGAAGCAAGGGTGAGTAACCACATAAGCATACCTTACAATAAAGTACACACATGGATAGGTTACACAGTTATTGTTATACTGTGAATACCGTGCAATTTTCTGTCTGTCTGACGTCTGCCTGTCACATTACATATACATACATACATACGTAGTCACATGAATATGTAAAATACAAATATACCAAAATACACTCAACCGAGTGGTATTCTTTAGCATCCATACGAAAATTTTCATTGTTTGTAGAACTTGGATTGAACTTCAAGGATAAGATGAACGCTAATATATATATATATATATATATATATATATATATATATATATATATATATATATATATATGATGTGCTGTTAAACGCATAAAACTGGCACATACAAACATACATGGTATGTTTGTTGGCTATGGGTGTTTCTGTACTTTTAAAGGGGAAGGGAAAGCGCTATATTTTCTCGAATAGAAGACACGGCCTTCTTAACTTAAGCCCCCAAGGCCTAAGATACTCAAGAATAACTTGAGTTAATGACGTCACTGCATAAAAAAATGATTCGTATTGAAACGATCGAGTTTTATCGCAATCGTTACTTTCACAATACCTTTGTAACTTGTTAATTAATAATTTTTAATTGAAGAAGAGATTAGGAATTTTACCCAAGAATAGAAAATAGGAATTTCATCATATTAGACATGCAGATTTACTACATGATGGAACATGCTGATATTTTTTCTATATGGGAATACATAGCAGTCATCCTGGGAAAATGCTCACGAGATTAAGCCATCCAAATACGACGAAGTACTAACGACCACAAATACGACCGACAGAAAAAAAAGTTTTGCAATGGAATGAAATTATGAAAACACGATACAGCAGCTATAGCTCCACAATCCCAGCGGCCTTCGAAGACGGTTTTGCTGATTAAAAAAAGGTATTTACCCCATTGAATTTGATAGAGGGGTCTTCAAATATTTTGAATTTACCACACATGCAAATATAATGAAAAA
Organism: Macrobrachium nipponense; assembly: GCF_015104395.2. Lineage (NCBI taxonomy): Eukaryota > Metazoa > Arthropoda > Malacostraca > Decapoda > Palaemonidae > Macrobrachium > Macrobrachium nipponense. The sequence continues at coordinate 51,308,574 of NC_061090.1, read as the reverse complement.
TTACAGAGACAAGCATTTGCCATTATTTGTACTGCTATGCATAAAAAGTTCACAAAAACGCATCTCCTCCCTGTGTATATATACTCGTACAATAAATATGTATATTTGTATGTGTATATGTATTTGTATATATGTGTGTATATATGTGTATATATATATATATATATATATATATATATATATATAATATGCATATATATATATATATATATATATATATATATATATATATATATATATATATATGATATATATGTATATATAGTATATATATATATATATATATATATATATATATATATAATGTTTTCTGGGACAAGCTGGCATATATGAATCACAATGTTTCTGTTGAATTTGGGTGTGCGCGCGTGTAAATGACTTTGTCCGTTAATATCTAGTAAAAAAAAAAAAAAAAAAAAAAAAAAAAAAAAAAAAAAAAGGTACCTCTTTACGGTAACTATAACTAATCTTCTTGACAAGGAAGCAATCATCAAAAATTTATCGTTCAGAGACTAGGAAACCATTTTTTTTAAAACTACTTCCGGCAACAAAGAGAATGTCAGTCAAAATTTTAGCCACCTTATATTCTTCATTTCGTATTTCTTTATTATTTTCATTCGATCGTAACAGGATATAAATTTTACATGAAATTATTCTGAAAAAACTTTGCAATGAGACGCCTGACTGTTATTCGGTCAATGAAGGACGTTGTTTTTGGGTTTACCTTCCTAAACTCACTGCTAGATTGATAAACTTGTCCAATTATAAGCAAAACTACCTAAGGAAAAGCATCTATGAATGGATACGTTTACATAAATAAGGCCATACTAGGGGTGACATTTCTGCATCATGACGATTAAGTATGATGAAAATATTCACAAAATGTTGACGATTCGCTAAAAAGGAAAAACAACAAGGGTACATACAAGGAAGACTAAAGGTTGAAGGCAAAAACTAGAAAAAGCAAGATTAAGAAAAAGTTTTTCAGCAATTCACATGACAAATGTGTACAAGAAGTAACCAAGCAACCGAACGAGTTGTCCTTCCATCTAGGATCAGTTCGTCGTGTCACCAGCTCGAAAAGATGACGTGAAAATGAGAAATTCGGCTTATATGAGTTGATGTGAATGTATAACTTGAAATTTTAAAAAGTTAAACGTTTTTTTTTTTTTTTTTTTTTTTTT